>NC_058167.1:6819742-6930542 GCF_020080835.1 Cotesia glomerata
AGTATTGAGTAATTAAAAAAATTAATTTTATTTATTATTTTCAGGCAAGACAAATCAAGACGACGTATGTTACGTTGTCGCAAAATACGATTATGGAGCTCAGGGAGCACAGGAGTTGGATTTACGGAAAAATGAACGTTATCTGTTGTTAGATGATTCTAAACACTGGTGGAGAGTGCAGAGCGCACGCGGGCAAGCTGGGTACGTGCCGAGTAATTATGTTAAAAAGGAAAAACCGTCCCTGTTTGACAGTATAAAAAAGAAGGTTAAAAAGGGTTCGGGTTCGAAAACCTTACCGTCCGGTAATTCACCTTCACGTGCTGTCGAATCACCAATAATGGCACGAAGATTACCAGCCGATCCTAGTGAAGCAATAGGCACTGCGGTTGTTAAGTACAACTATCAAGCACAACAAGCAGATGAGTTGTCGCTGGTCAAGGGCACGCGAATCCTCATACTTGAGAAAAGCAACGATGGCTGGTGGAGAGGCCAAAGTGGCACTCAGGCGGGCTGGTTTCCCTCCAACTACACTCAAGAAGAGGGTGACGCTGACGATACGCTGCACACGTATGCTATGGCAGAAAACGTTCTTGACATTGTTGTCGCTCTCTACTCTTTTTCGTCTAACAACGACCAAGAGCTTTCTTTTGAAAAAGGTGACCGACTAGAGATCCTTGATCGTCCTCCAGCAGATCCTGAGTGGTATAAAGCGAGAAACGGACAAGGTCAAATTGGTCTTGTACCACGAAATTATTTACAAGAGCTCAGTGAATATTTGACTCAACCATATCGCGATCGTGGCATGACGACTAGTGAAATTAGCACTGGAGACTCACTTGAACGAAGGCCTGATCCTGGAGATCGACCGCATCTTATTGGTAAACCCTGGTATTACGGCAGCATAACAAGATCTCAATGTGACACTCTTCTTAATCAACATGGCCACGACGGCGATTTTCTTATTAGAGATAGTGAAACTAATGTAAGTTGACTTGTTTAATTTTAATTTTATAATAATTATAATAAATCGCGTTACTAATGCCAAAAGGGCGCACCTCAACATCTACGCCCTTTTGACTCTGCAGAGCCAAAAGGGCGTATAAAAAAATTTTTTTCACTCCAACTAACCTAAAAATGTTTATAACATTTAGATCTGTAAGAAAAGTGAATAAAAAAATTTTTTTTGTATACGCTCTTTTGGCTCTAAGACAAAAAAATTCTAAAGCTAAAAAGGCGTATCATTTTTTTCAGTCTTAATTATTAGCCTTAAAAAAAAAAAAAAAAGTTATAACACTGATAAAAATAATGATTCTTCTACTCATTTTATTTGAAGAGAATATGTATTTGATTAAAAAAGAAGAAAATAAAATATTAATTTAGCTAGGCACTATTCCGATGCCGTCTCCATATCTTTTGCTTCTAAAAGTAAAAAATAATAAATATATATTTCTTGTAAATTAAATCTAAAATAATTTAATCTTAAAACAAATTCATCAGTTGTTACCATCATCAAAGTACAGATTTTTGTAATATCGATGGTATTTTTTTGGAACTGTGCCTGACGTATAAAATGAATAGAAATGAAAATTTTGTAATTGAGTCAAATGAATTTTTCTTCAAATAGAATGTTACTGTTATTTTGGTTTTTTTTTTTTTAATTCAAATCCATATTCTTTTTAAATAAAATGAGCTGAAAAGTCATTATTTTTGCCGGTGTTATAACTTTTTTTATTTAAGGCTAATAATTGATCATGATTAAAAAAAATAATACGCCCTTTTGGCTTTAAAATTTTTTTATCTTAGAGCCAAAAGGGCGTATACAAAAAAAATTTTTTTTATTCACTTTTCTTACAGATCTGAATGTTATAAACATTTTTAGGTTGATTGAAGGAAAAAAATTATTTTTATACGCCTTTTTGGCTCTTCAAAGCCAAAAGGGCGTAGATGTTGAGATGTGCCCTTTTGGCATTAATAACGCAAAATATATATTTATTAATTTTTGTTAATAATTTTTTTTTTATAGATGGGAGATTATTCAGTTTCATTAAAAGCACCTGGACGAAATAAACATTTTAGGGTACACGTTGAAGGGGCACTTTATTGTATTGGCCAAAGAAAATTTCATACACTTGATCAATTGGTTGATCATTATCAACGAGCGCCAATTTATACCAATAAGCAGGGTGAAAAATTATACTTGGTGCGTCCCCTGCCTAAAGGTAATTCTAATAACAACGGTTGCTAGATAAAACAAAATAATAAATGATAAAAGTCGCATTAGCGTTCTTCAATGGATTGTCAATGCAGATTACCCGCCATGCCTAGTAATATCATTTTCTCGTATGTTTATACATAACAATTAACATGATTGGTAAAAATTTATCTATTAGTGTTTTTATTATTTTATAAAACTATTGCTAATTAATTTATTATTATAAGTAAGTAATAATCTAATAATGCAATGATCTTGTTGGAGCTTCCAACTTTTTAGCAAAAAAATTAAAAAAGAAGAAAAAAAAAATTCGTAAAAAAAATTTTTAATAAAATTTATATACGAAAAATAACATTTAAGCTATTACAGCAACGTGATATCTATTAATAGTTAACACGAAGGCTTCTCTAATCTCTCATTTTTATATCAATCAATGTAATTGTAATACAGTGATACGACTGATCATGTTATCATTATTAATATATTATTAAAAAAAAATAACATAGCCTGCAAGTGTAACAATTATTATATACGCTGATACTATATTTAATTATATGGATCTAGCGATTTTTGATTAAAGAGAAAAACAAAGACTAAGTGTTCATTTGTGATTTTGTATTTATTAGAAAGTTTTTAAGTAAATAAATCATATTAAAGTGTGATTCATCATCTTCCGAACAACTTTTATTATTTTATAATTGTTCTTATCACTTAATTTAAAAATAATGTAAAAATAGAGATACTGCAATATAAAGAAATTAATTTTAAATTGGTAACAAATATTAATCTTTATTTAACGTGTATTATTTTATACATAAATAAATCATATTTCAATTATATTATAATATAATATGAATAAAAGAATGACAGTCATGGAAGAAAAAGTGCTTAATAAATAATGGAAAAAAAGAAATAAAAATTAATGGCACTAAATGCCGTTAAAAATTATGTAATGGAATCCACCTACACTACATGTTTGTTTAACGTTATATTCTCAAGTTTGTTCAAAAACGTAAAATTTAATAATCATAAAAAGGGATTGTTCGAACTTCTTGTTGAATTTCCCACTCCGGTACCGACCTATGAGAAAAAAAAAACAATACATTTTATCGAGTATTCAAATTATTATAACACATATAGTATTATCAGTACACATGCAAACTTGTTGTTTTTTATCAAAATTATACGGACAATATACATTACTCACCATAAAAGGATTTGCCTGATAAAGTGGTACAGTTGGATGCCAGGCTTTTTCGGAGAGCGAAGTCATCATTTGACTAGATGCAAGTACATCCGTACTATTTGGAGTATTAAATCCTGTCCATCAAAATTTATTTAAAATATGTATGTACTAGAATTTAATATGCGCGCGCCTGAATATAGAGTTTGCATAAATTTTCATGCTTATGATATATTCAATCAATCACCACGAATAAATTAATGCTACATATATTTTATCTCAATTTTATATTAGAATTTTATGTTTTTAAGGAGCATATAAATTTGTTTTTATATTTAAAATAAATTTCAATTTTCTAACATTTTAAAAGCTTAAAAATTTGAAGATAACAAATTCTAAAACTGAATTCAAAATCGATTATTTAAAATAATAATAATAATTAATAAATCATAAAACTTACCATTGGTTGTGGAGCACAGCGTTGAGTTAAATGGATTCGCAGAATTGTAGTAAGTATTATCCAAAGATTGCGTGTTATTATTGTTGATATTATTATTGTTGTTATTATTAATCGCATGAATTGATGGTTTCCACAAATCATTTCCCGTAAATGGGTTAGAAATAAAATGATTTGTTTGATCCATGTTTGTCCAAAATGAGTTTGCTGCTGTATCATAAGAGCGGTCAAGATTTAAAAAAATTATTAAATCCTTTGTGATCGGTTAATTTTAATTTATACATAAATGTAGTACTTACTGTTTGTGTTACTTGCAATCCATGTCGGTGCGACATTAGGAACCTGCGTGTCTTCTCTCAATTGAGTTTTTTTCATCATTGAATCCAAGTCCTTCAAAGCAGCGTATCGGTCTTCGGGCGGTGGTGAGTTAACGCCATTAAAGTTGGATAAAAATTTTCCAGTTGAATTGAATGCATTTGATAAATCTTAATAAAAAATGACAATAACAGATCATTCTTTCGAAAAATAAAAAGCAAAAGTAAATTGATTTTTTTCCAGCTTACTTTTAGGAGATTCAAACGCAGGATTGTTATCAAAGTTAGCAAAAGAAGCTTGTGGTTGAATAGGCCCTGGAAATTGCGATGCTGGTGTAGAATTAACAAAAGGATCAGGTACTTGACTAAAATCAGCTACGAAATCTGCAGTAAATGTCGGAGTAGGCTCGGAAGTAGTCTTTTTCTTTTGATTAGGCGTACTTAACGTTGGTAACACGCCAACATGTGGCACTCGAGGTACATTAGTTTGAATTGATCGTAATGTTCTATTAGAAAATGCTGATTGTGCTTTTTGATTATTGCAATTGTCACTGGCCATCGATGGATCTAAATAATATCTTTTATGTTCATACTTAGCAGACATCAGATCTTTCATTTTTTGTTCATCTTTAGTGTCAATAGTAATCGGAGTATTTGAATTGACTAACCCCAACCAGATTTTTTTACAGTATTCATTTCCACGTTGATTTATAAATTCAATCTCTTCAGCAGTAAATGTTGCCATAGAAATAGATTTAACTCTGTGTGGTGGTGTTAAGCCTCGCCTATAAATTTTAAAAATAAAAAAAATTAATTAGGAAATTTATTTATTTGATTTTAATCATTATTTTTATTAAAAATCCATCATCAATATCGTTATCTAAGGTTGAAAAGGTTTTTGATAATAAATTTATATACGATTATTGTATAAATTCAACGGCGAAATGCATAAATAATTTAAATAAATTAATTTGAAAATAAAATATTTATAAATTATTCATTATTAATTACTTTACAAGTCTAAGTCATGACGATATTGGAAAGTTTACATTTTATCACTACACCAAATGACTCAGGTGTATACTTATATACATTCATGATATTTAACGAACTTGGTTTCCTATTTCTGTCGACTAAGACGCTTTGATTTCTAAGATTAATCTTAAACATGAATCATAAAAAAATTTTTTTTTAATTAAATACAACATTCATTTATTTAACATACTCGATTAAAAATAAGTGTTTATTTTTATTTATAAAAAATAAATAAAAATGATATTAATAAAAATTGTTTTTGTATTGAATGAATAAATTTCTGTTGATCTTGCATATAACTGACGTATATGACCTTCTTTACGACTGTTGCAAAATACTTGAACAATGAAATAAGCTGTCAATTGACTTTTGAAAAGATTTAAAGATTTTTTTTACTAATACTTTACTATTCAACAATATTTTACAAGTAAATTTAATTAATAAAAAACAAAAAAAACAATTTAAAATGTAAAACGACGAAATATTTTTTCTTATATCACCTCTGATAAAATATATACCTAGACTACATAATTGAACGAATAGAAGTAAGATTGCTGAAAATAATTATATTATTTGAGTTATAATACAAGGAAATACTTACAGTAGACCAGAACATGAAGTACATACAAAAGAACCAATAGTCATATTGACGTATGTTGGTCCTCGTTGTCGACAATCAAAACATTCTTTATTACCAGGTTGTGATACTAATTCACGAAGTATTTTCAGATGTTTCTCATCTTGCTTTCTCTTTGCAGACGCCATTGTTTTATTCCTTTCTTATTTACAATAAACTATAGTATAATGTTACGTCCACAACAGTCCTCGCGTAACTGACGAACTGAACGTGAACTGACTCAATGAGCTCAAGAATCGGTGGATAGAGAAAACCGAGAACGCTCGAGTCGAAAAGAGAAAGAGATACCAGAGAAATACTACCATCTGAGTTAACGTTGTCTGCACAGGAAAAAAAATATAAAAACAAAAAAAAGAGAAAAAGTTACTCACAGCGTTCATAAACTCAGCCAATTCACACATTCCAACTTTTACAAATTAAAAATATTTACTTCGCTGATAATATTACTCAATGGAATTTAAAGTTTAAAATAAGTATATCAAAAATAAGTTGGCGCTGAATAATATTACATAAAATAAATATTTTTAAAGAGAACGCAAATTAAAGCTTTTTAATTATAAGCAAATGAAAAAAATATTTCGTGTTAAAAAATAAAAAAAAAGAAATTCACTTATCGTACTTACATGACAAATATGATAATATGACAGTACATTAGCTTTTTAAAAATAACAAAAATATTTAACCATAAAAAAGATTAAATACATTTTTATTACACATCTTAAGCGCAAATGTGTTGTGTGTGTTTTATGATAGTTTTAAAGCTTTCGAATGATTTACTGACACTAAATCATTTCATGATCATTTCTACTTTTTTTTTATTGAGCTTAAAATAGAATGAAATTTACACCGTTATACAGACAAATTTCTGATAAATGAATATTTTAATTTACAAATAAAATCTGGGCTGAAATAATTTTTATTTAGTATGATAAAAAACTGATGAATGAATATTACTAGATATGTGGCACATGTAAAATTTCTAAACATAACAATTGCGCAGGTTGTCTTTCTTGCTCTTGTTAGTGATTTATGGAAAAGTTGTAACACAACTAAAAAAACTTTATAGATATTTTCTTTTTATCAATTTAATTTTTTCATCTACCTCCTAAAGTAGTAATTTTTTAAAAAATTTAGGACATAACTGTTTTCGGTTAAAATCATGAAAATGAAGTTTTTGTCAGATGACGTAGATGACGTTTAAAGGCCATGGAAACTATTTTGACTATTTCCGAGAGGATGTCTGTATATAGATATGTGTGTGTGTAAATGTCCTATACTTTCAAATGAATGTCACCGACTGATATTGTGATTGGAACATTCGAAAGAGTTCTCAATTTACTTAATTTACATTTCCTGATAGTTTGGAAAAAAAATGTTTATCTGTTAGAAAATTTTTAAATTATTTTTCCAATTAATTTAAAAATATTATCAGTTTTTTTTTTTATTTTTAATAACAAACTACATCAGATAAATACATTTGTTCGAAAAATATCGTTGAAAAATATTCTAAGTTATTTTATTAAATAATTTTTATATTATTAGACTAATTGATTTAAACGATGACAAAATTATTTAATAATTATTTTTTTAATTTAACTTTTTAAAAAAATTAAAATAAATCTTAATTTTTAGCATTCATAATATACAATTTTATATTTGGAATTTGGTGAGGTTTTTCTTTAACTCGGTTAAATTCATGTATAAAAGTACGATAATTAAAAGTAAAAATTTGTTCAAATTATTCAAATCCGTAAATAGAAAATTATAATTTACTAAATTATAAACATCCGATGAATTATATTCTAAATTATATTAATGAGCTTTGGATGTACCTTACTAATATATATCTTAATTTTTTGTAATTATTTTTTTTGAAACTAAGTTAAACTATGTAGTAAAAGTTTTTATATGGCTTATTTCTCATTACGCAGTTTCAACTGATTCAAAATTTATTATTTTGAATTATTATTATTATATATTATTATTATAATTATAATAATTATGGCCTTTAATTATAATAATTATTTAATTATAATAATTATTTAATTATAATAATTATTTATTATTATATATTTTAGTAATTTATGTTAATGAAGCAAATTATGTTTTCACGATTTTAGTATTTTAAGAATTAGACATTAGACATCAATAATGAAAACTGATTAAAAATTTTTGTTTAATACTTCAAGTGAGATAAAAAAAATTGATCACCTATTGTTATTGTAATCATTGAAAAATTAAATAGAATAATTCTGTATTTCACAGATTTGAGTCTGTCGTTCGGAGCTCTTTTTCATCATTTCTCTAGCAAATACTTATGACAACTGGCGTGACGATAATACTAAGTTACTATTGCGGAAAAATGGCGGTCTAATTCGAAAAATGTACTTAATTTTACTCTTACTACTTATAAAACTCTATAAAACATAAATTAGCATTAATAAATGTGAAAAAATTTAATAATCATTTCTAAATATAAATTATAAATTGAATCTTTGAAGTCCAAAGTAAGAAACTGTTAAAAGTAAATCGAAAACTTTAAAAAAGAAATCTAAGCCGAAAAAATTAGTTTAATTGTCACATTACAATAATTATTTTATAATTTTTGATAAAACTTATCAATAAGTTGTTATGAATTTGAATGATAACATAATAAAAATCGTTAAATTTTATTAAAGCTGATCATTTATTCAAAAACTTAAGAATGTTTTTTAATTAATTAATAATAATAATAAAGTGTCTATTCACAAGTAAAAAAGTCCTGATAAATCCACGCTGCGTGAATGTAAGGGCCTTTACATTTACGCGGCGTGGATTTATCAGGACTTTTTTACGTATGGATAAACATGTCCTAATAATAATTAAAAATACATCAGATTAATTAACATGGTTGACTTATTGTTGGACACATACGAGACTTTAGAAAAATTATAATTTAATGTTTAATAACTTCATAAAAAATGTATTTTTGTCTGTATTATAATCCTGAATTAAAAACCAAGTATAAAGTAAGGTTATATAGGAAATAAACCAGACATTATAAATTGATATTCTTAGAAAGTAAACTTTAAAAATATAATAATATCTGAAAACTTTATATACTTCGTCATTAAATTATTATGTTTTCAAAATACACAATGGTATAGATAGTTAATGAATTTTATTACCCAATGTTACGTTGTTACTTACATTTAGACAAATAAAATAATTAATTTTATTAAAATTAGACTGAGTAAAAATAATATTTTACAATTTTCCTAATTTTTTATAATTTTTGCGCAAGTGCGAGATTTAATGGTGATCTAGATTATAATTATGTATGTATATTGTGTCTTATTCGAATAAGAGGGGATTGAGAGTAAGAGTTTTTGCATATGTAGTGGGGTGGGACGGGGACACTTTGCCAACAATATGGCGGCGATCAAAAATTTTATGTTGGCTATGCTAGTTATGCAGTGGCGCACAAATAATTCGAATGGAGAGTTATACGCAGCCACAGAAATGTAAAATGCTGCCATCATGTCGAATGTCGAATAGAATAATGAAAAAGATAGACGTGAAATGTAAGATTTAGTTAATAGATGTCAGTGACACCCTGAAATTGCCTAAAATATGTGATCAGAGCGATCATTCTGGGAAAATAGATTAGGGGATATGTTTCTAATGGTTGGAGAGTGATATAAAAGAAGTAAAGGAATAAAAATGAAAAATTTCTCTCTAGAAAACAGAAGTCAGTAATTAGGGCATCACAATAAACTAATTAAAAATAAAATAGTGAAATAATAAATTATTTAGAATTTACATTCTAATCCCGTGCATGCACTGCAAAATAATAATAAACGTCAGATAGATAAAACGATAATTTTTTTAATTAATTAAAGGCACAATTACATTGTTAAGAGACAAAATACAATAAGTGAACCGGCATCATAATTTAACTTAAAATAAAAGGGTATAATTATAAATAATTAAGACTTTGAATTTTTTTCCCGTGCATGCACTGCAAAATAATAATAAACCTCAGATAAATTAAACAATAATTTTTTTAATTGATTAAAGGCACAATTACTATGTTAAGAGACTATATTCAATAAGTGAACCGGCATAATCATTTTATTTAAAATAAAAGCGTATAATTATAAATGATTTAGACTTTGAATATTTTTCCCGTGCATGCACTGCAAAATAAAAATTGACCTCAGAATAATATAATAATATATCATTTTATTAATAAAAGGCACAATTACTTTGTTGAGGGACTAAATTTAATAATTGAACCAGCATCATAACTTAATTTAAAATAAAAGGGTATAATTATAGATAATTTAGACTTTGAATTTTTGTCCCGTGCATGCATTGCAAAATAAAAATACACCTTGAAATAATTAAATAATATATTATTTAATTAATTAAAGGCACAATTACTTTGTTGAGGGACTAAATTTGATAAGTGAACCGGCATAATCATTTTATTTAAAATAAAAGCTTATAATTATAAATGATTTAGACATTGAAATTTTTTCCCGTGCATGCACTGCAAAATAAAAAATGACCTCAGAATAATAAAATAATATATTATTTTATTAATTAAAGGCACAATTACTTTGTTGAGGGACTAAATTCGATAAGTGAACCGGCATTATAATTTAATTTAAAATAAAAGGGTGTAATTATAGATAATTTAGACTTTGAATTTTTTTCCCGTGCATGCACTGCAAAATAATAACAAACCTCAGATAAATTAAACAATAATTTTTTTAATTAATTAAAGGCACAATTACTTTGTTAAGAGACTATATTCAATATTCAATGAGACTATATTCAATGAGGTCATTTTTTATTTTGCAGTGCATGCACGGGAAAAAAATTCAAAATCTAAATTATTTATAATTGGACCCTTTTATTTTAAATTCAATTATTATGCCGTGTTACGTGTGAGCCTACACCTGGTTATTTACCTGTCACGTAAACAGACCTCCGGACTAGCTCAGCGTCTCACTGAAAAATATTTAGATGTTGATAAGAGGGTGGGTCGCTCAGTGAATGAAGAATACTCGTGAATTACGGTACTAATTGTTTATTGGGCGTCCCCAAAGCACGGAAGTTGCCCGAAATGGCCCTGAGAGTCTCTTTTACAAACTAATTCTATTTATAAAAGCAAATCTAATCCAGTACAATAATCCATTTGATGCGATACTTTTGATTCTATAACTGAGAGACTGACTGATTACAAGTGGCCGCTCCTCCTGGAGGTCCCAGGTTTATGTAACCTCGGTCGTGGATGCCGCCAAACACCTGTATCACTGCGCGGAACTTGTATTATTCCGCGGTTGATCTCAGATTATTCCGCCCTTAGGAACTAGGTGGTTATTGTCAAGTTTCCTAGTCAGCAGAAAATGGTATCAAAGCGCCGAAAGCGGTTCCCTGTGCTAGAGTACCTGTTCGCTCGGTTCCCATGCGAAAGCGTCTCCTCAGCAACACGTGCAAGCAGCGATTCTCGGTAACCAGAGTCAGGCTAGAAATACAACGGAAATTACTCGGAAATTACTCGGTGTCTAATTCAGGTGGGCAAGTTGGCCCATCGATTTATAGAAATATATATGATTTATCTCAGTATTGACGGGAGGGTAAGCCCACCCGTCACACGCTCCCCCGGCTAAAAAAAGAAAGCTATTCTCCTGAATGGTATTAGGAATCTATTACCTTGAAGTCCCGATTTATTTAACGCGTTTTTTTTCCTCTCATCTAAATTGCTGTACCACCCTCTGCTCAGACTAAATAATTGGAATCCTAAGAGACTTCTCTACATTCTAGAATAATAATGAATATATAGATAATACTGAATATATAGACAATAATGAATATATGCTAACATGCGTGTTGATTACAATACCCTAGTAGAAATGAAATCAAGTTTTTAGCCAGTAACTGGCCAGTTTTACTAGACTTAAACCAGTAACTGGCCAGTGTAATATCAAGTTTCTGTCTAGTAACTGGCCAGTTTTACTAGAGATCTAACAAAACATTATGGCGGCTTTAGTGAAACTGTCAGTTTCGAATTCTGAGGTTATTA
This sequence comes from Cotesia glomerata, assembly GCF_020080835.1. Classification (NCBI taxonomy): domain Eukaryota; kingdom Metazoa; phylum Arthropoda; class Insecta; order Hymenoptera; family Braconidae; genus Cotesia; species Cotesia glomerata. The sequence continues at coordinate 6,831,654 of NC_058167.1, forward strand.
GGCGTTATTAAAATTGTCAAATAAATTCAAAATAATGTTTAATAAACGATATGATATAAAAAAGTTTCATTTATGTGTACATTATAAAATAGATAACATCATTAGACTGATAGACTAATAATAAATCTAACAATAGAATAAGAAAATAATTATTTTGAATTGGAGATTTGTTTTTAATGCCCACAGTAGCAATTTATAGATCGTGTCATTTTTTTCACTGCATCCATTTTGAAATATATACTGGAAATTATTTACACGTTAATAAACACTAATTTTGATTGATTTATACTGTTTTTTAATAATAATAATTACAATAATGATGCGTACAGGTTAACAAAAAAAATAAACAAACATACACACACTAGTAAAGATACACTGTCGGTGTAACTAATGTTTATGACTTAGTTGTAGGTGGCGCGATTTCAAGTTTTTACTCGATATCACTGGCCAGTTACTGGTTTATGTCCAGTGAAAACTCGATTATTTCTACTAGGGTACTTATGTCCCGACAATATAACGGTTTTGCGAAGATCTCTGGTAATGCCTCCTTCCTGATTGGTTCTTGTGTCCTTGGATAATACTAATATGATCCTCTTAGGGTGATCCTAGATGGTTCCTGTAACAAAAAAAAGGTAGGTGGGATTTCGGGAGTGTGTTGAAAGGATTAATAGGATTGCAGATCTTCAATTGAAAGCGCATTGCCCTGTAGTCCCAGCTGTCGACGACCGTTGTTGTCTGCTTACTCCTCGAGTTGATCCTCTTGGGTCGATCGGTCATCTCAATGACCTCCGGGTTGCTGATCCTGTTTCCTGATCGGGAGGTTTCGTCGCTGATTTTCATGATGACCTCCATCGGTTGACTGGATTCCGGGATAGCATCTTCCACCTCACAATATGGGTTATCTCTTCCAACATCCTCACTGGTGTCGTTTTTCGTTAGATTACGTCTCTTCATTACACGCCATACTAGATCACAAAGTACAGTCGCACTTAAAAGTACTATAGCAGCGTAGATGTATACTAGTTGAGATCTTGTTCCGTAGGACGCCGAATGTACAGTCTGATTCAACCCTTTTTTTTTATTGTACCCCAGATTCGGTGAAATTTTATACCTTCTAAGAATTGTATTTTATTTTCTTCGCTGATTTCTTTTAAAACGTGAAGTAGATCCACTTGAAATTCCTTGGCAAATTTTTCCATTTCCTCGTTTATTCTTGGCCAAGTTAAAATCTCTTCAGATATTTTCGTAGTGACCGTCGTTTCTTGTGTGGTTGTGAATCTCCTTTCTCCTGTCATTCCTTCGCAGCCAGGAGCCATCCAGACTACTCCAGTTCTGCGCACTTCTAATTCCAGTGATTTATTTGGTTGACACTTAACTTTTCCTATGTCAGCTTCCTGAGTTGCGAACAACCATGCGTTTATTCCCATTAATTTTGTTCAAAATGTTTCCTTAATTTGCACAACCCTTAAATCACAATTTTGTAGATTGATATCTCGTGACTTCTTCCACAATGCCACTTTACATTCTTCCGTCTTGCTGGTTGTCCTCACTATCGCCGTTCGGGTGGCCAAAAATCGTCCTCTCATCACCTGACATAGTCTTATTTCTTCCTGTGTCAGCAGAATGTATCCTTGATCATTGATCGCCGTAAAGGGGGTAGTAGGCTTGATAATCGAGCCAAATCCTGGTGCTGAGACTATCTGTGTCGGAAAAGAATAATGTCTAATTAGTCTGTAACTTGTTCTTTGTATTAGTGGAATTGTGTATTTATAAATTATTTGCTGATGAAAAATTATCACTTCGATGTCAATGATTCTCATTTGTTGCTCATTTCCGTCAAATGATTTACAAAATGTAACATCAAAATGTTGCTCATTTCCGTCAATAGATCTGAGTTGCTATTTTCTTCCAAAATTTCTTCTAATCCACGTTTTATAACAGCTGGCGAATATACGTCACGAATTGCTTGACCTTCGTATGCTGCTAGAGCAGCAAAAAATGCTGTCGCAGTGCTTTTGTCCAGTAATACAATTTCAGCTTCTATTTCCTCCCAAATGGTTCCATTTCCTATTTTTAAACTTTCCTGATTGGTGTTGATAATCCATTCGCCTTTCTCTGTTCTTCTTATTTTCTCTCCATTTTCCTTGATTTCAAAGATTTCCTGATGGTACTGCAAAATTTCAGGAGTGGTAAATGCTTCCCGTATACTGCAGCGGTGGATGCTGTCGCGCATTCGGGCCTTCATTCGTCTGATCTATTCTCTCCATTCCCTGTATTGGCTGCTCGATTCTTCTTTCGCTACCTCGTTTATCTTCTCTTCCAAAATTCTGATTTTCCTTTCCTCGTCCTCGATGTTCATAAAGGTTATAATTGTTTTGTTGCGGGGAAATGGCCGATACTCTCCTATATCTTCTGAGTACAATCCCCTCCTGTTGTCCAAAGCGATGACCCTAGACAAGGATCCCCGAGTTGGCTCCATCAAGGCACTGGAATAATAATAAACATGAACAACTCACACCCTTTCCTCGTTTTTTTTTTTTTTTTTTTTTTTTTGGTGTTACGATTATGCATATTTATGTATATATGTGTATGTATTGTGGCTTAATGCTAAAGTAAATGTCTTTCTTTTAGAATCGCGACTCTTCTTCCCTGCTTTCCTCCAGATTTCGTTTTTGTCGCCTCGTTTTTTCTTCCTCGTTGTTTCTCCTAGCAGATATAGACTCCAACCGTAGGCTCTGTGTAGCGTACATCCATGAACTGCCGTATCGATTATTATCTTTAAGAATTTTAATACCATGATTACTCTGATTACTCCAGCACTGGCTGTGCCAAATACCAAGAATCCTCCCCAAAATTTCTCCCACTGTTTTTTCGCGAAATTTTCGATGTCTGCCTCGTCAATGAAATTTGCCATGGATATTACCGAATTTCCTGAAATTGTCCTTCCGGTGGCTCCTCTTACTATGGTATTTACTGTTACCGGTGTTTCTACTGGTAGCATTATTCTGTTTCTTAATTTTTCAAGATCTTTTCCCGTGTATATTCCACTCGTTGCCAGATGTTTCAGATCATAACTCCAAGTTGGTGTCGTTAATGGGCTCAATGTTTGTGGCCTGACAGTATCTTCGAAGTCGGGTTTCATTGTAATCCATGCTCCGTCTATTTCGTATCCTACTGCCAACAGCTGATTACAGTCCACCATCGTTCCCTCTTTGATCAGCATCCTAGACTTCGGAGTTAGAAACCAACTCTCGTTTCTATATTTTACCGGTAGTTCTTGGTAACAGTCCTGTGTCTTCCTTAATGTCACTTCCACAGCTACGTATTTTATTAAATATATTATTTCTCCGGCGAGACTAGCGTAATATCCTGGGCCCTTCATTATAGCGTAGGCAAACTCTTCTGGTTTAAGTCCCGAAAACATGAGTGCATTGGAAATTACTTGCCTCTCTACTTCACATTTGTGTAGCAATATGTCCCTGTACAAAGCTTTTATTTGACGTTTGATATGTTTTTCTACATATCTAAATTTCAAATTTATGTATGTGAAAATATCTAAGTCTTGCGTTGCAATTGGTCGTGTTCTCGCTCCCCGTTCTCCTGGTTTTATTATTCTGATTAATAATTTCGGGTGCTCTGTTTGTATTAATTTGTAGCCGCAAACTTCTTTTTCCATTTTCTTTGATAGCGCGAAGGTGGTCTCCTCCGTCTTTAACGTATAAATTTCGAGTTCTCCTGGTTCACCCGATAGAATTAGTCCTGGACCCTCGTATAGTGTGAGGTGATTTGCCGTACAAGAATCATCCCTGATAACTTCCCAAAACACGTAATTCCCCGATTGGTCGATACAGAGAAAGGATAGGGGCCAGTTACTCGATTAGTTACTCCCCTTCTGCCCAGTCGCATCTTGACCCGCTTCCTAAAATTATCCTGTTGCTGGCTCGTTCAATGGTCGCAAAATAATTTTTGATTGTAATTTTTACGGTCGCCTCCACGATAACTCCATCCCAGGTGCCAAATGGATCGCTGTATGAAACTCCCGTGCATTTTCCATCCACTGTTGTTTTTCCTGCTAACATTATGGTCCGAAAATCCGTACTATTTCTTTTTACTCCCTCTATAAACCCTGAATCACCCATTCTTAAACTCCCGTCTTCTTGTAACTTTTTGCATTGTCTGTAATCAAGTTCATAAATGTATTCTTGTCTTCCGTTCGTTACCGCGAAAGTATGATACCAATATCCGCAATACGTTATCACTCGGTTCACTTCTACTCTACAATCCCGCACTTCAGTATTTCCGAATTCCGCTAGCTGCAGCAATTGTAGAGTTACGGCTCCTTCTCTCGGGTTCTGGAGGGTGATGTTGTGCTCTCCTACTGTAACTGCTGACATCGTTGTCTCGTTCATTTGAATTGCTCCGCAATCATATTCTATTAATGCCTGTGTTGTCTGGACGATCAGCAGCATCACTAATAACAATCTTTTTATCGTTTTACTCATTCTGGAAAAATTTTATGGCATTAATTAACAACTTTCTTTTTCTGTATTTTTCTCTGAATCGACAGGATTTTTCTATATGTATATTATATTTTTTTTTTCTGTTTGATGAATAATACCATTAGGCATGAAACGGCAATTGCGAATTACTTAACTAATTACTCTTAAAATTATTAATTATGAATTTTTTGAATCTACCAATCATTATTGTTATCTAAATATAATTATTCTTAAATCTTAATCCTTTTTTTTTTCAACGACTGAGTACATATCCTACCGTAGATTTATTTCTCATGAAATATGAGAATATTTTGCGTCTGTATTACTTCTCCAAACGTGCTGACAGTGTTTCTTTAAATGCGTTATCTATTCTGGACCCCGTGGTCCCTACTTACATTTAATTGTTTAGAATACATATTGTACTCTTAGTGATCACATCTCTAGCAGTGACAGTTTAATAAGTTAAAAAAATTTTTAAGAAAAGGAAAAAATTTTTTTCATTCGACATATCCAACTATATCTCGACTTCCTGTTTCCTTCGATGCTTATAAGTCTCTGATGACTGACGGGGTAAGTTATTATAAGATGATATCTTTTTTGTTTTATTTAAACGAATTGTCAAAACTAATTTTGAGTTCCCCCCTTTTTTTGATTTTTTTTTTTTCAGGAAATTTTAAAAATGTGTCACATTCTGAAAACACTAATTGATGAATAGTTCAGATTGTTGTTCTGTTAAGAGGAGAGGAGAGAGAAAAAAAAATTTGCTTTATGAGTCGTAAATGTGCGGAATATATATGATCTAGTGAATTTAAAGTTCCCGTGAGCATAATTATTTTTCAATTAGTGAAACCCCAAAAAAAAATTATTTCATAAAAATTTCCTTTACAAAAATTTTCCTCAATTAACCTTCCTAAAAAAAATTATTTTAATTTAGGAAATTTGAAAAAGACGGAAAGAGAAAAAAAAATTATGAAATTCCTTAAGTCGATTCCCTTTTTTTTTTCAAAAAAAATTCTTGAAAAGAGGTTTCCTAGAATTATTCTCTAAATTCAGAAATAACTTCCGTACCCTTTAATTTTCCTTTCGAATAAAGGAATTTTTTATTATTAATTAGTATATTTTATCTTAACTGAATTAAGTCAGGTAAGTATATATGTATATACCTATCATATGTCTCATAACGCTTTAAGAGTATACTTAGTACGTATGTGTATATCTATATATGTTTGTCTCGAACGAGCGCGCAGCCGGTGCCGCGCATTTGTTTAAAAGTCTTAATAGTAATAATTTCATTTTTTTTTTAAATTCGGCAAACCGATTACTTAAATATTTCGGAATGCCCGAAAATTAAGAAAACGAAATTCAAGGTATTACAAGGTTTCTTTTAAAATTCTCTTAGAGGGAATTTTATGTCATAAAAGAAAAATTAAAAAAAAAATTTTAAATTGCTCTTTCGGTTACGGGGCCAGTTACTCGATTAGTGTGATGATTTTGATGATAACCGACACGTATTTTTAATTAAGATACTTAACCGCCATAAAAGTTATCCGTCCTATGAGATTTTTCTGAATTACTAGAATTAATCGACAATGCTTACTAGTGTCATGTGAAGCCAATAGTGCGCATGCTCTTTTTGTTTAAACGGAGTTACCGTAGTCCGAATTTCGTTTGCTTATAATTTGCCGTTTTTCTTATTTTTGTAAAAAAAAAATTATTTTTAAAGAGAATTATTCATATGCATTTACTTCCGCAATTATTTTATTTGATTTCTTCCACGTTAATTCTTTCAACATCTTAATTCTGTAATATAGTCCAATTTTCACGTGCTTATCTCTTGCTCCGGAATGTAAATATGATCCTATTTTGTTACAATATTTCAACGGGCAATACCTATAGAGCTCGAGATCAATCTATAGTATTAAATATTGTTTTGAGGAACGGATGTTTATAAGATAAAATTTTTCTTAAAATTTTTATTTATTCTCGAAAGGCTCCGATTTCCTTACCATTTGCATGCGTTTCATCTTCTTATATTCAGTCGTTACATTACTGCTGCACCGAGTGCTTCTTTGCGGTGAAAGAAAAAAAAAAAAGGTGACATTTTCAGAGTGAAAAAAGTTCTTTGTGCAAAAGTGTTTAAAGAAAAAAAAATTATAGTGACTTTTGGTTTTTGCAAGTGTTTTTGTGAAAGAAAGAAAAGCAACAAAAAAAAATTTTCGATTATCTCATCGTTAATATTTTTGGATATTTTCGTCTAACAAAAAGGTAAGAAAGAGAAAAAGGTAACAAGTTACTACGCAACTAGGTCATTTTTTAATCGACTTATTCCCCGTTTCCTTTCGTGCAGTGTTCCTTTTGTTTCTTACAATTTGCTAATTAAGAATCTTATTTTATATTCGAATAACGGACATATTGCTCTTATTTTACATCTTTGCTAATTAAGAAAAAAAATTTTTTTTTTCATTTAATGTCTCCGTTGTTGTTTGTTTCGTTAGTTACACGCATTTTTCACTGTGAATGCCTGCAATCAAAAAACCTTCTTATCGATTAAATAAGATTTCTCAGAAAAAACTCGCCTTCCTGATGAATTAAATGGATAAGAGCGTGGCATTCACGGGAGCTATGGGCTTGATAACACGACAACTTTGCAAAAAACTTGTGAAAATTGCGTGTCAAAATAATTCCGTTTCGATACAGTTAATCTTTTTTTCGATCATAAACAGAATTGAAATAACTATCAACAAGCAGAAACTATACATATATGATAGTATAATTTCTAACCCCCCATATTCCTACAGAATTATCATTTACGGAACTTCAATCTTTTAAATGTGGGTCAGTAGGGATTCTCGCTGCTAAATTAGTAATTTTCAACATATTACTATTTTAAAGTCAGGTCCTATTGCTGGCCCTTATCGGTAGATACAGAAAGAAAAAGAAAAACTTATTTCGAGCATTAAATCCCGGTTTTAATGCAAAATCCCCATTTCATTCCCCATTTCGTACTCAGTCGTTGTTTTTACCTTCTCTATGGAGAAAAATTTTCACACATATATATGTGTACATGTGTAACTTATTTTATTTTATATCGATTTCCGTTCTGGAAGGAATTACATTTCCCAAGTAATGCGTTAGTATATGTAGTTTCATTTTAGTATAAGCTTAAAGAATATTTATTATTTTATACGTGAAAGAGTTACCGGCCGGATTTTGAGATGAGAAAAATGAAAATGAAACATAGTGTGTACGAAGAGTAGTGTTCCTAATTAGCATGCTGTATTATTATAGTTTGGTTATGTAATTATCTTCCAGCACGGAAAAGAGAGAGAAAGGAAAAATATATCTGATAAATATATATAACTACAAATATAAATATAAATATATCTATGATATATTATTAAAATTTATAGTATTAAGATTTAATAATAATTTCCTGATTACATCACCTATGCAGCTATTTCACTTGTCGTTTCATGCTCTGGTGTTGTTGGTCATTGTTGGTATTTTTGTCTCTCACTATTCTTCTTCCGTAGTTGAGATGTTCTTCGGGTTCACTATTTTTACCAAATCTTCTATTTCCAGGTAGCTCATGACCCTATGTAGTTCATGCCCTTGTAGATGGCGTAGAAACTTGACTTCTAATTCTTCTCTTGCAGTATCAATCATCTTCTTTCTTCGTAATGCCCGTTTCACTTTCTCTCTCAACTCTTCTCTGAAGTTGTTTGTATTTCCTAACCTCTCCTCTAGGATGTTCAGGAATCCCGCGTTCCTGCAGTAGACAATCATCTGCTCCTCTGAAGCCCTCCAGATGTCGAACAAGGTTATCGACTGTTTTGTCGTAGGTGTACTCTTCATAATCTCCATTTCGTTCAGTACTTCACGTTCGTAGTCTTCGAATTTTTCCTCAACACATGCTATTTCTGATTTTAATTCTTCCACTATTTCTTTGCCTCCTGCCCACCACTTCAAAAGCCAGCATTTGATTAGGTCGCGTACTTGTGTCTGACCGCGGGTTCCGTGGTTCTTTGTATTCCTCGGGATGCCAGAGTCGTAACCCATTGGCATGTCGGCTACTTTTCTGTGATACCTGCTGAACCGCGGGACGTACCTTCCTTTTTTTGTCTTAGCATTGATGTCTGCTCCATTGATTAGCAATATCCTGGTTATTTCTTCATATCCTCTGTGTGTGGCCATGTGCAGTGCTGTGATGCCTTCCTCTGTGGTACACCGGTTCACTTTTGCTCCAAAGGTCAACAAAATTTTTACAATATTGAAGAGTGTTGTGTACTCATTGCTCCAGCCATCTCTTATTGCGTGGACGTAGTCTACCCGTTTGTTAAAGACCATCATCAATGGCGTAATTTCTTGGTTATCAGTGTGATTAACTCCAGCGCCCATCCGAAGTAGTTTATCCACTTTTCCCTTTTGTCTTCCTTCTACTGCGTAGAATAATGCTGTTCTTCCATTGTCGTCTTGGTTGATTGTTGATTGTTGAGCCTTCCTCCAGCAGGACGTTGAATAAGTCCCATATACCTTGCTTTGCGGCTAGGTGGATTGTTGCTTGACCTTCTCTATTTTTTGCTGATAGATCCACCCCTTGTCGGATCATGTGGTATAACATTCTTCTGCTCGTGACTCTTACGCGTCTTGATCCAAAATCTCTGTCTATTATTAATTCGTGTATTGGCCGGTTACCACTGTCATCATTGTCGGCATCCAGTCGTGCTCCTCGATGTATAAGAAGCCAGGCTTCCTCCATCATTTCTCGGCCTAGGGCTCTACACAAGGGCACTGTTGAATTTTTTTGATTTGCTTCATCTATTTTGGCTTCTAATCTGATTAACTCACTCAGATTAGGAGTCGATGTCTTCCTCCATTTTGCCAAGGCTTTTCCTAGAAGTGTATATCCGTGGTTCCATTCTGGTACGTGTCCCAGGCCGTAGTCCTGCACGATGTTGGTTATTTGCCTGATGTCTTCGTCCATGACCGCTGTGATCATCCTCCTGTTTACTGCCTTGACGTCCATGGTTTCTTGTTCTATTCGTGGGTGCTTTCCAAAAAAAATTTTAGTACCTGTCAACATATAATTTTGCGTTCTTGTTTAATGACGGGGGTAGAAATTTATTTTGTCTTCATGCACAACTTATATTTAATAGCAAGTCTTCAGATTCAGAGTCTGGAGCGGTCTGCGTCAGTTTGATTTTGTCCTGGTGTACCACTCGAAGTTTCCCTCTTACATTTATTTCGACGTTATTGTTATCACAAACCTTAGTTATTTCAAATGGATCCTCATAATGGTACTTCATCTTATCTGCCCGCGGTTCTTTTAATAGCCACACCTTCATACCTACTTTGAAAACTCTTTCCTTTGCGTTGCGGTCGTAGTATTCTTTTGATTTCCTTTTTGCGTTTTCCAAATTTGTCCTTGCCAGTCTTTGAATCGTTTCTAGCATTTCCACTAGATTAGTCAAATAGTCGTGGTAAGTTTTACCAGCTGTATCTGCTCCTAATGAAAATTCAGATGGTATGCTTGCAGTTCGCCCAAATACTAGTTCATGGGGTGTGTAATTGGTTGCTTCGTTAACTGACGTGTTATATGAGAACATTGCGAAGTCCAGCCAGTCGTCCCACTCTCTATTTTGGTCGATGAAGGTTCTCAGGTATTCCGTTAACGAATGATGACTCCTCTCAATGGAACCGTTGCTCTGCGGGTGGTATGCGGTTGTATTAAGATGTCTGATTTTAAATAACTTACACAGGCTTTGCATCGTTTCACTCATGAAGTTCGTTCCTTTATCTGTCAGGATCGCTTGTGGTGCTCCAAACAAACAGATGACTTTTTCCGCTAATGCCTTTGAGACGTCTCTAGCTTCTTGATGTTTCAACGGAATGGCAATGGCGAATTTTGTTCGCAAATCCTGTACTGTTAATATGTATCTATAGCCCCGTCTTGTTAATTCTCGTGGCCCATAGATATCCATAGATATTTTCTCGAAGGCTGTCTCTGGAGTATCAGTGATAACCATAGGCTTTTTTGGTTTTACACGTACTAGTTTTCGCTGTTGACAAATAAAACAAAAATAAGTCTTGATGTAGTTCCTTACATCCTGCTGCATAGTTCTCCAGTAGAATTGGCTTCTTATGCGGCGATACGTCTTCGTCATGCCCTTGTGTCCTCCTACAGCTGATGTATGGTGATCTCTTATTAGTGATCTTCTATTGGTAGCTTTCGGCACTTCTAATTTTCCACTGCATACAATTATTTTTATTTCCGTATTCGAAAATATCTCTCTCAATCTTGATACGTAGTATGCTTGCATCGTTTTACTGAGTAACTCGATCCCTGTAGGCATTCGTAGTGTTTTGCATTGTTTTTGTTCAGCCAGCTGTTTCAACGATGACGCGACCGTGTCCAGCACTTCTTCATCTGTTCTACCGATGGCGTTGGCTGCATATATCATTCCAAATCCCCATCTTTTTCTTTTATTTATCATTAACACATCGCCTTTTTCTAGACTATCTTCTTGTATATTCCCCATATTTATCCACTTCATTTCTAAAAGTACATCGACTAAGTCCGAGTTTATCTCTCCATTGGCAGGTAGGAAGAATACGAAGTTGTCGTTGACATCTGTTACGTGCTGCTTGGTGTATTTTACATTTGATTTTTCTTCTGGATCGGTGCAATATCCTTCTGGCACGTTTAACTCGCGATGCGTTGGATTTACGGTGTCGCTGTCGTCTGTACTCGTTGTTCCGGGATTTTCCGTTAATAACTGCCCCCATAGATCCCAATTCTCTACTTCCTTGTCCTGCGTTCCAGATCCTATTACTTCATCGTCATTTTCGTTAATCACTGTTTCTTCTCGTTCTGATGGCTGGAGCCTGCCTCCTTGTGTTTCCGGTGCCGAATCCGTATCTTTGTCACTTTCCGAATCTTCTAGTGGCTCGTTCATTCTATTTTTAGCTGCAGCATCTTTACTTCTTGTTTGATAATGTCGCTGCTTATGAGTGTTTTCCGGTTGCAGCCCTGGTGTTATCTTGGGTTTGTTTTTGCTTCCTTTTGGACGCCCTCTCTTTCTTTTTTCTGTTTGCATTCCCGAGGGTCTCGCCACTGCTGACGTCAGCTCCATATCTACGTGGGATTCTTTTTCGAATTCAGAATCAAATGTCAAGTCGTCGCCGGAATGCTCCCTTCTGTTCAGCATTCGTTTTTTTCTACGTGCTCTTTTCCTTGGACCGCCCTGCTCCGTTGATGATGGTTCTGTGTTTTCCTTCCTCCCTCTTTTTGCCATGTCTACTTCTGCTAATGGCAGAAGCTGACCGTTTTCGTCTCGTACTAGGTTCCTGGAGAGCGCGTCTGCATTTGAATTGCTCTTACCTGAACGATGTACAATAGTGTAGTTATATTCTTCCAATCGATCGACCCATCGCCGTAGATGTTCACCAGGACTCTTCGTTGACTTCAGCCACGCTAATAGTTGATGGTCAGTGACTAAAGTTAAATTCCTGCCATAGATGTACGGCCTAAATGTTTCTATAGCGTACATTATTGCGAGTAGTTCCTTCTTCGTCACATTATAATTTCGCTCAGCTGCTGACATTGCCCTTGAAGCGTAACTTATCGCTCTATCTTCTCCAAGCTTACCTTGACTTAATATCGCTCCTACTGCATATTCTGACGCATCTGTTGTGACTATGAACGGTTTTTCGAAATCCGGATATTGTAACGTGAATCCTTCGCATAACTCCTTTTTCAATATTTTGAATGCATTTTCCTGAGCCTCCTTCCATACAAAAGGAGTGTCCTTTTTCAGCAGATCTGTTAATGATTTGACCTTTCCTGCAAAATTCTTGATGAATCTTCTGTAATAGCCGGCTAATCCCAGGAATTCTCGCACTTTCTTTTCGTTTGTTGATCTTTTGAATCTCTCTGCAGTTTCCACTTTTGTTGGGTTCGGTCTAACTCCATCTGCACTGATGATGTGACCCAGATATGTAACTTCTCGACGCAGAAATTCACACTTTGATGTTTTTAATTTCATTCCTACTTTCTTTAACCTGTCAGTAAATTTTTCGTATTTTTGGCAGTGTTCCTCCAGCGATCTTCCATATATTACTCTATCGTCCATGTACACGAATAATATTTCAGCCAGTAGACCTGATAACACACACTCCATGGTGCCCTGAAATATCGGTGGAGCTCCTTTGAGTCCCATCGCCATTCTTTTATAATGATAGTGGTCCATTGGAACCGAGAATGCTGTTTTATGTTTATCTTCCTCTGCCAATGGAATCTGATGAAATCCTGAATCAAGGTCGAAGATAGAAAAGTACGTAGCGCCGCCAAGTTGATCAAGTATGTCTCGAATATCAGGTAGTGGATATGAATTCGGAATTGTTTTATCATTCAATTTCCGAAAATCAATCACCAGCCTCCAATTCTTTGATCCGTCGGGGTTCGGTTTCTTGGGCACGATCCATACCGGCGAACTGTATGGTGAATCGGAAGGTTCGATTATGTCAGCGTCCAGCATGCCTTGTATTTGCGTTTTTAATTCACCTTTTAAATTATGCGGCATTCGATATTGTTTAACGTTTATTGGAATATCGTCAGTTGTCCGAATTCTGTGTGGTGGTACTTTCGCTGCTTGAAGTTTCTCCCCGGGCAGTATATATATGTCAGGCTCATACCAGATATTTTGACGTACCATTTCTAATTCTTCTTCCTCCAGGTGTTCTGTTGGAATAATCTCAAGTATCTTGTCTGCTCGTTTTTGTCTCGTCTCCCTTTCCGCGCTCACCTCACAAACACTATATATTGTAGCTTCATTTAATTTTTCTTCAAATTTTTCGATCTCCAGGTACGGCACTGTGAATATGTGTTCTTCATCTGTTGTGTTGTAAGCATACATGCATGCTTTCCCGTTGTTGACGGCCACGACTGCGTCTCCTAAATAGACACTGGGTGCTATGTCACATCGCGGAATATACCCCTCTTTTTCAGCATTGATCACCTTGACATGTACCAGATGCACGCATCTTTTGGGTATTCTGATGATCTCTTCCTGGAATTTAAAGTTTTTACCACCAAGAGTTAAAGTTTTGTTTTTTAAGTCTATCTTCACTCCTTGATCTCCCAGGAAAGGTAATCCCTGGATTCCATCTTCTGTTAAATTGAATTCATCCCCTACGATATCGAAGGTGGTTGTTCGACCTTCGATTTCTAATTGTACTTGACCTAAACTTATTACTGCTTTTGATGTGATCCGTTGAAGTCTCATTCTTTTTGATCGATTAATTTTTACGTTTGCTCCCAGCGTGCTGTCCTTTATAAGATTTATTTCTGCCCCAGTGTCTATTAAAAATGTTGCCCTTCCGCCGTTGACTTTTTCAGCATGAAATTTTATTTTTGTATGTACTTTTCCGTATAATTTGATATTTTTCTCTCTTACCTCGCGTTCGCTGTTTTCCGAGATTTTCGTGTCGGCCGTTTCAGCAGGGGATATTGCTGCCCCGGCCTTCTCTAGTTTAAATGGCCTGTGTTGTACACTGTTTTTTGTAGGCCTTGATTCTGTTGACACTGTCCTTGTTGCGGTTGTCGCTGCCACTGATTCTGAGGTAGTCGCTGTTTTTGTTGCCACGATTGTTGTTGCCATTGATTTTGAGATGATTGTTGATGCTGTTGCCATCGTTTTTGTTGATACTGCGGGCCCATTGATCCATCTCTTCGGTTGTCTGCTGGCTGTTGCTGCCACTGATTTCTTCTGTTCTGATAATTGTTACCTCTTCCTTGTCCCCTGTAGTTACCTTGGTATCCTCGATCGACTTGATTATTATAGATGTAATAATTATTACCGTATAATCTTCTGTCGTCGAGATTACCTGCGTTGTCGCGGCTGCTGTTCCTATACAGCTGTCCGCTTCCTCGAGGATTGAATGATCCTCGCCGTGCCTGCTGTCGTCTTTCGTTTTGAAGTGGACAATTACGTATGAAATGTCCTACCTCTCCGCATCCGTAGCATTTTGGCCCACCTTGGTCAATGTTGGCTGCATCATTTGTAACGGTGAATACCAATGGTTCTTCCCTGGTTGCCTCTTTGCTGGGCTTCTTTATTGACTCTTCGACCTGTAATTCTTCCCCTATGTTGCCAACCTGATTTTAGCGTGCTCTCTTTCTTTACGGCGAACTCTTTCCTCTCTTAGTCTGCTCATTGCATCTGTTTTCTCACTCTGGATCTCGGCTTCCAGTGCTATTTTCAACGCATCCGCGAGGTTCTTGGGTTTCTGGGTGGAGACTGCAAATGATAAGAAGAAGAATATATGGCGAGGCTTTCGCCTACCTCCGAAGAGGCCGTTTCCTGGGCTCAAAAGAGCTATACACGCACGTATATTTGTCCTACTCCCACCATAACGAGAACACAGCCCAGTTCGCGGACAAGGAAAAACCGCCGTTCACTTGTGTTTATACACATTCATTGAACAGCTGCAAGAGTTGCGTATAATTGTAAGTGTGTGCAACTCTCATCGACTCCTCTGGCAACTCATTTCCCGTAGGCACATCAAGATGTACCCACAGGATATGAGCAGTATCCAGCGGGGACCACGGGGAGGCGGAGTCGATTGAAGACCATGTTGTTTGTGTGATGTGTTGTGTGTAACGTCTGATTTTACGTGTAAGTGTTTGCGTGTGTAGGGTGCCCGGGCACTTGTGTTATTTGTGGTCATTTTCCCTAGCTTATTCTACGTCAGTCATCCAAAGCTTTATACTGTCCTCACAATTGTGTGGAGCATATCGCTTGTGCCTAGGCGCTCCGACTCTACCTAGGTGGATGTCTGTTGAGTCTTGTCCCTAGTCGCGTTTTCATTAGCTAGCTGGGTTTGGAGTTTGCAACACATTACTACTTTACTGAAACCTTTTAAAAGCTTGAAGTTACTTTGGGATGTGGCAATCGCACGCGCAACGCTCGCCCACTCCGCGTTCCCACCCCATATGTCCTTGAGCACCTCACGTTGAGGCTCGTACTCATGGCATTCAAGCATTAAATGCTCCACGTTGTCGACCCTTTCTCCTAACCCATTCTCTCTACACTCGTCGCAGAATTTACTATCCGTATGTTCGTACTTGTATTGGTATTCTCTAAAGCAACCGTGGCCGGTTAGGATTTGGGTCAGCCAGAAGTTAGGGCTGATCCATTTGTTTGTTAGACGCTCTGCTACGTCTGGAAAGAAGACTTTAGTTTCGCGGCCGTTCTCTGATGTATCCCATTGTTCTTGCCACCGACGTATGGTTTCAGTTCTAAGGGTGACAAGGCGATCCTCCGCATCTGGCTGCACGGTGACGTTTCCAAGGGTAGCCTGTTTGCCGATACGGAGGCTGTATCGCGCGCACCGTTCGTCTATTACGAGCTGAATGGGCACTGCCCCCGCGACTACGCAAATCCCCTCAAGCGAAACTGTCCTGTAGGCAGTAGTTGTTGTTATTAGCGCTTGACGCTGAAGTGCTCGAAGATGTCTCCAGTCCTCCCTATCGCAACGGTCACTCCAAGCTGCCGCCGCATATGTGACGACAGGCATAAAGAAACCCTTGTATATGGTGGACATAGCTGGGTATCGCAATCCCCATTCTGCCCGCGCAATACGCCGCATGCGCCCGAATACCCTACTTAGTTTCGCGCGCCTTGTTTTAATGTAATTTTTCACTTTGAGGCCCTCGTCGAAGTGTACCCCTAAGTATCTAACGCTCGATTTGAATTTGACTTTGGAGTCTCCTATCATTATTTTTGGTGGTTTGTTATCGTATTTGGGCTTTCTCTGTCGTCCTTTTGCTTCATAGGGGTACGGGCTCTTTTTGTCCTTACGTGGACCGCGATGTACAAATTCGTTCTTGAGGAAGATGGCTTCAGTCTTCGACTTCGACAGCTCGAGCTTTGCGGAACAGCACCATTCCAGTATATTATCTACTACTATTTGATTATTATGCTCTATTTCTTTTCTCGAAGAGCCTTCTACTAAGACGAGCAAATCGTCATCAAACGCAACAAATTTATTCCCGTGTTCTGTCAGTTCGAGTCTCTTAAGGAGATCGTCGAACATGATGTTCCAAAATAATGGTCCTAGCACTGATCCTTGCGGGCACCCTCGCGTTGGCGTTTTCGACTCGCTACCAAAACCCCATGACAGCGCGACCGATCTGTCCTCAAAGTAATTCCGAATTACCGCGTAAATGTTGCTAGGGCAGCCTCTGGCCTTGAGGCCCTCGAGTACTAACGTCCACCACACGTTGTCAAAAGCGCCAGAGATATCGAAGAGAAGTCCGACCACCAGTCTCTTCTCTGAAGAGTCTACCAATCGGCGCATCTCCACAATTGCATCTTCCGTCGACTTTTTGGCTGTGAAGCCAAACTGTCGGCTCGAAATGTTTCCCTCCGCTAAGACTGTGGTGGTAAGTCGCTCTTTTATGAGCTTCTCGAACACCTTGCCTAAACCCGAAAGGAGGCAAATTGGCCGGTAAGATTTAGGGTCATTTGCGTTTTTGTCGGTGCTTTTAACTAACATTATGATTGCCCCCTTCTTCCACTCTTTTGGGAATGCTCCTAGCGCCAAGCAAGCATTATATAGCTCTAAAAACTGTTCGCGAAGGATAACCCCTGCGCGTTTAACTACCTCGTTTTCTATCAAGTCCGGTCCCGGGGCCTTCTTGTTTTTCAGTGTTTTTAAGACCTTGTCCAATTCGCGCGGGGTGAACGGTTCGGCGTCCGCGGTGTCAGGTAGTAAAATTGTGTTGGCTCTAATCTTTTCCTGATCGGGGGTTTCGTTGTCCTGGTCATCGTCTACAATATGCGTCTCGAGAAAACACCTGGCTGTTTCCTTAAAGTTTTCCGTGGATGCTCCGTTACGATTTAGCGTGCGCATTGCACTTTTGACTCTAACTTTTTCTGCGCAGGTTCTGTAAATAGGACCCCACTTTTCTTGATTACCTTTCTTCGTAACGAAGTCCCGCCAGCTGCTTTCCCTCGTCCGCTTTATGTCTGTCGAGTATTGTTTCCGTAGTGTTCTGTATTTGACGCTTAGGGTATTTTTAACTAAATCGTCCCTTTCCCTTTGATATACCCGTCTGGCTTTGTTCACCAGCTTCTTCGCGCGTGTTAATTTTCTGGTCCACCATGGGTATGATTTTACATGGGTTTTCCTACGCGGAATCGCGGCTTCGCAAGCTTCTAAGATTGATTTGCCGAGTGCAGAAGCATACCTTTCCACGTCCTCAACCGATTCCACTCCAAGGCCATCAAGGTTTGTGCACGCACACGAGAAAAGGATTTCGTCAAACTTTTCCCAATTGGCCAACGTTAAGTTGAACCTCTTGGGGTCTGCCTGTGCGCCATCCTTCTCCCCCGACTTAGCTCCTAGAGTGATCTCGATCGGGTAGTGGTCAGTATTCTGCACCCAACTTCTCTTTATGGACCAGCTAAGAATGCTACTCGCGAGTTTAGGCGTGACGAGTGTCACATCGATGTACGAACTCCCGTTAGTTGATTCAAACGTCGGACCCTCACTCGCGTTGTTGATTATCTCTAACTCGTGTGCGTCAATAAATTGCTCTAACTTTTCGCCACGCGCGTCGTCAGTCTCTGATCCCCATCTCTCGGATTTCGCGTTCGCGTCCATTGATATTAATACCCGTTTCCCTCTCAGTGCTCGGACCACTTTCTCTAAGTGCTTTAAATGCATGTCTATTTCGTCTTTGTACTGGAAGTATGCCGAGACTACGAAGAACGATGTGTCAGGTCCCATGATCTGAGCGCATACGCAGTGGGTTGTACTAAGTTGTGATAAAACCAGCAACTGGTATTTAGGATTTGTTAAGCAAATGGCCGCATATGGCCTAGACCTGGTTTCGGCAGCAACTTGTATGCCGCAACCGAACCCAGGTATTTTGAAACTATTATTACTATGTGCTGCGTATGGCTCTTGTAGAAGGAGAACATCAATACGTTTTTCCTCCCACAACTGACTCGCCTCCAGAGTCCCAGCTTTGTCGTTCCGCAAATTCGCCTGCAAAACTCGAAGACCTTCAACCCCCATTCCCCGGGTCGCGTGCGGAGACTTTCGATTCGACCTAACGCCCGGCGCGAGCCCATCTAAGTTTGCCGAGTTCGCGGACCCTCTGAGGGTGTTTTTAGTCGTCCCTAGGCATCTTCGCCGGTCGATGCTTCACAAGTAAGATTCGGAAACCCCCCTTCTACTTGGATTTACCTCTTCTAGGTTCAATCGCGTGAGTTTAACCAAACAGAGTCGCGTAGCTAGAGGCATTAGCTGTTCTATACGTAATGCTTCCGCGAGCTTACACGAACGCGATCGCGATGCCGAATTCGCGGGCCGGCGATGGACGGGAGCGTCAGATAGCAGCTCGTTCGGAGAAACGCGGTTGGCTACTCTGGCGCTCCGTCGAACGGTCGAAAGAGTTTGGTGACCACCGAACGTGGGAGCGTCACCTATCTGAGGCTTTGCCGTATTTTCCTGACCGGTTTATTTAAGTTGTAGGAGCTGGTAACACCTACAACCGAAAGCGCAGTGGCAATTCTTGGTTTGGGGTAACGCATCGAGGGATGCCTTTCAATGTTACCTTACTTATGGCGGGACCCACGGAAAGGGAATTGCTTGCTTAACTATGTTCTCTTAAGTTCGCCCTCACTCCCTTAAGAGAGTCATAGTTACTCCCGCCGCAAATGATAACTGTGGTGTAAGTCTTACAACGAATGTTTCCAGGGCCGCTGCATTTAGATCATTCTTCTGATATTGTTTTTGGTCCTCTGGGAGTGCGCTCCTGTCAATTTTGTTATCTGCTTGACTTCTCATACTTTCTAACCGTGCCCCGAATTTTGCTACGCTCTCCTTCTCTTCCTGCAGTACTTTTGTTAGCCGATTTAATATTGCGAAAAAGTCCTCTGTACGCCCAAAGTTTTGTCGTAATTTTTCTATGAATGTGTCAATTGCCTCAGCTGTTTTCATGACTGTCCTCATGCTGCCTACTGCAACGCCTGAAAGTCTGGACGCTAATTAAAAAATGAACGTTCTTTCATCCCCGTATTTTAGCTTAGGAGTACAGTATTCGATAGCATCGATAAACAGCTCAACATCACCCTCTCCCGAAAATACCGGAATGTGTCTCATAAGCGATATTATGCGCTTCAACCGGGCTTCTTCACTTATTTTTCGCTATTTCAATTCACTTTTCCTATTTCAATTATTCTTCTTTATTTCAATTCACTGTTTCAATTTTAATTATCTTCTTTATTTCAATTCAATTTTTCATTTTCAATTATCTTCTTTTTTTCAATTCACTTTTCAATTTCAATTATCTTCTTTATTTCAATTCACTTTTTTCAATTTCAATTATCTTCTTTTTTTCAATTCACTTTTCAATTTCACTTTTAATTTTCTTCAATAATTCTTACTTTTATACCCGGGTATTTCCTAGAGTTCTCAGTTTTTCCGATTTCTGGGTACTCACCACTAAATTTTCCGTATAATTCACTTCACTCAATTCACTTAGCTGGGCGACAACCACGTTGGGCGCCAATTTTTCTGTTACGTGTGAACCTACACCTGGTTATTTACCTGTCACGTAAACAGACCTCCGGACTAGCTCAGCGTCTCACTGAAAAATATTTAGATGTTGATAAGAGGGTGGGTCGCTCAGTGAATGAAGAATACTCGTGAATTACGGTACTAATTGTTTATTGGGCGTCCCCAAAGCATGGGAGTTGCCCGAAATGGCCCTGAGAGTCTCTTTTACAAAATAATTCTATTTATAAAAGCAAATCTAATCCAGTACAATAATCCATTTGATGCGATACTTTTGATTCTATAACTGAGAGAGAGAGAGATGGGACAGCAACGAGAATGAGAGTCTTAGGAGACAATTAATCACGATGCAAGACAGCTCGGACTCGACATAGATTCGGACAGACTAAACGACTGACTGATTACAAGTGGCCGCTCCTCCTGGAGGTCCCAGGTTTATGTAACCTCGGTCGTGGATGCCGCCAAACACCTGTATCACTGCGCGGAACTTGTATTATTCCGCGGTTGATCTCAGATTATTCCGCCCTTAGGAACTAGGTGGTTATTGTCAAGTTTCCTAGTCAGCAGAAAATGGTATCAAAGCGCCGAAAGCGGTTCCCTGTGCTAGAGTACCTGTTCGCTCGGTTCCCATGCGAAAGCGTCTCCTCAGCAACACGTGCAAGCAGCGATTCTCGGTAACCAGAGTCAGGCTAGAAATACAACGGAAATTCGGTGTCTAATTCAAGTGGGCAAGTTGGCCCATCGATTTATAGAAATATATATGATTTATCTCAGTATTGACGGGAGGGTAAGCCCACCCGTCACATGCCGGTTTACTTATTGAATATAGTCTCATAACAATGTAATTGTGCCTTTAATTAATTAAAAAAATTATTGCTTAATTTATCTGAGGTTTGTTATTATTTTGCAGTGCATGCACGGGAAAAAATTTCAAACTCTATATTATTTATAATTATACCCTTTTATTTTAAATTAAATTATTATGCCGGTTCATTTATCAAATTTAGTACCTCAACAAAGTAATTGTGCCTTTAATTAATTAAATAATATATTATACTGAAGTTGTCACCCATTCAAGTTGTTGTGTAATCGCCCAAGTCAGACGTGTGCCGCCCGGCTATCTCTGCCACTTTCAGAGGCTGGCAACGTAACGTAACGCACATATTTTTAATTATAATCACTGTAAAATATTGGTGGGTGCTGGGATCGAACCCGGGTGCCACTCTTTCGAAAAGCGAGCACCGAGCCGACCAGGCCATTGCCAGCCTCTTATTAAATTATATATTATTTACTTATTTTAAGGTGTATTTTTATTTTGCAGTGCATGCATGGGAAAAACATTCAAAGTCTAAATTATTTACAATTAGACCTTTTTATTTTAAATTAAATTATTATACCGGTTTACTTATTGAATATAGTCTCTTAACAAAGTAATTGTGCCTTTAATTAATTAAATAATATATTATTTAATTATTTTAAGGTGTATTTTTATATTGCAGTGCATGCACGGGAAAGAAATTCAAAGTCTAAATTATCTATAATTACACCCTTTTATTTTAAATTAAATTATTATGCCGGTTCACTTATCGAATTTAGTCCCTCAACAAAGTAATTGTGCCTTTAATTAATTAAATTATATATTATTTACTTATTTTAAGGTGTATTTTTATTTTGCAGTGCATGCACGGGAAAAACATTCAAAGTCTAAATTATTTATAATTAGACCTTTTTATTTTAAATTAAATTTTTATGCCGGTTTACTTATTGAATATAGTCTCTTAACAAAGTAATTTTGCCTTTCATTAATTAAAAAAATTATTGTTTAATTTATCTAAGGTTTATTATTTATTTGCAGTGCGCACGGGATTAGAATGTAAATTCTAAATAATTTATTATTTCACTATTTTATTTTTAATTAGTTTATTGTGACGCCCTAATTACTGACTTCTGTTTTCTAGAGAAATTTTTCATTTTTATTCCTTTACTTCTTTTATATCACTCTCCAACCATTAGAAACATATCCCCTAATCTATTTTCCCAGAATGATCGCTCTGATCACATATTTTTTTTTTTTTTTTTTTTTTATTAAAAAAAATTAGGTACAAGGCGTTGGTGTAAACCAATATAGCCAACTTTACAAACTTATATTATGTACAGTACATTTTCGCCGCTCTTACATTTAAAATATAGAATTATTAAATATAAATATAAATATATAGAACAATACATGTGTAGTTCAATTAGGCTTATGCCATATCACTGTTGAGTAATGATCCCATCTTAGTAATAAAAATTCATAAGGTTTACATTTTTTCCCTTTACAAAATAAATAAAAAAAAAAACATTAATATATTGCACAAATAAAATATACAGAAATTAGAGCGATTCTTATTAAGATATTTTCCAATTATCAGTGTGCTTAATTTGTTCATCCATGATATAACTATATTAATCAACCACAAGTTTGCTCATTAAAGACAAATAGACTTGGAAGTAACTATATACAAAATGACACTCTTTTCTTTTTGAGTTATTGAATAATAAAAAAAAAAAAAAAGACATTAAATAAATTTCTTAATAGACGATAAAAATGTACTTAGGCAATTAATAATTCCCTGACTCAAGCTACTTAAAAGAGATTCAACATTGTAAGGGCCTTGACCTATATTAGTACCTAATGCTTTAATAAAACCAGCTCTTTGAGATTCGTATAGAGGACACTGAAATAGAATGTGGTTCGGGGTTTCTTCTGGTGCTCCACAGGCACAAGCGGGCGACTGATCACATATTTTAGGCAATTTCAGGGTGTCACTGACATCTATTAACTAAATCTTACATTTCACGTCTATCTTTTTCATTATTCTATTCGACATTCGACATGATGGCAGCATTTTACATTTCTGTGGCTGCGTATAACTCTCCATTCGAATTATTTGTGCGCCTTCACTGCATAGCTAGCATAGCCAACATAAAATTTTTGATCGCCGCCATATTGTTGGCAAAGTGTCCCCGTTCCGTGGGGGTGTATTCAGACAGGCGCGAATGTCACTCGATCAATCGAATTCAAGTGGTGTGTTAACGTGTTTGTGAGTTACATTCAAGAATTATTCACGATATAATTTTATTAAATTAAATAATTATAGTACTTAACAAGTACTATAAAATAATATATTTTCTCCAGTGGATATAAGTTATTACTATACAGTGGGATAAATAAAACGCCAAGATGACGGTCATCACTAAAGCTATTGGCGAAAAGAAGCCTGTGGATAAAATGGAGCAGCCATTGGTTTGTATTTATTCAGACAATACTCATCAATTTTAATAACCGATTTTTTATGGATGCTTATGATAGTTATTGATTAAAATTTATGGTCTTCAGAAGAAAAAAATATAATAAAAAATATTACATATCAAAATAACTACAAATTTAGTTAATTGTTTGGATAAATTTTTTGGATGTTAAAATAATCTCTGAAGACGTAATTATTCGCGCATATAATATACATGCATCTATTTTTATTTTGTATACTCTATTGTTAAAATTTATAATTCAATTAAGTAATTATCTTTTAATTGTATAAAATTAATTAATAATTTGAGAGTATACATTATTAAATTGTTACCATCTAATGTGCGATGTCGTTTTCATATTATTATAAAAGATAAAAATTTCTAATAATAACCGCGGAAGTTATTTAGATATTTTTTATATATAAAATGCAGTAGGGCGTTGTTGGAAGTACCATAAACGATTATTTAATCTGAATTATCATAAAACGTGTATAAATTGATATCATATATCATAGGATGAATAATCATACTGGAAAATTTTTATTTGAAGTAAATTATTTTTTTAATAGCACAATCCTCAGGGTGATGTAGAATCGCAAAGTTCTCAACAACAGCAACAGCGAGATTTAGGCAGACATTCACACTATTTAATATTGCGAAGAGCTAATTTCACTTCTAAGTCTATGACACTTTACTGCCTATTATTTACGGCCCTACTGGGTATGAGTATTGGTGTACTTGGTGGTATATGTATTTACAGGCGTTATGCTCGCGAACAGATGCATAGATTCCGCACTGGATGGTACAGCATTCCATACGAACGCATGGATACTAAATTGCCATTTGTTAGTGATGAATTGTCAGCCGGCGTTCCATCTGATAGTGATCTATTCAAAAGTCTTGCCAGAGATACGGAACAAGAGGCTCTTGTTCTTGATAGATCTGCGCAAAATACTATACGTAATTTCTTCCAAGATTCAAGCAAAGACTTTTTTCAAGAATGTTTTGAAATGGATTTAGAAAACGGACATTATGAAGGAATTGAAGTACCAGACTTCCGTGATGGACGTCAAGGACGTTTTATACACGATTTCAACATTGTATATTGTTTTATTTTTGTTGATAATTTATACTTGATTCGTAACTGATTAATTTTTATCTAAATCTGTTTGTTTATTTTTATTTTCAGAATCTAACCGGAATTATTGATCTTGATGGTCATTCTTGTTTTGTTATGGCACTTGATCGTGATAAAGTTTTACCACCGAAAAATATGTACGATTTGTTAAACAAAATGTACAATGGTAAATGCTATAAATTAAAAAATAAATTTTCAGTTTTTTACACATTGTTTGCAAATGAAATTCTTTTTTTTTCTTTAGGGTACTATGAAGTTAATACAAAAGTTGTACGTGAAACAATGAAAGCTGTATTTCCAGCTATTTGTGACCGTTCTACCGTAGGGACATACATTGCACGTGAATGTAAACAAATGCCGATATATACTCTTGAAATAGTAAATAATACTGGTAAGTGTAATTTAAATCGCAAACCACGAGCATAGAGATTTGGTCCTAGATAGATATTTTAATAACATACTTGGTGGATATATGTCCCGGGAAAGTATTGATATCCTATAAATTTTTAAGCTCTATATTTATCAACTTAGAAAAAAAAAAATATTACTCAAACAAAGAAAACCTTTAGTATTCTTAGATTTAGCTAATTAATCTAAAAATCGATAAACTTAATCGTTTTCTTCGAAATTTTACTGTTTAACTATAGTTTAAATTTAGAATATTCGTAAATTTTAGATTGGGCTCGGTCAAGCTTGCTAAGCTCTTGGGAGATCTTAGCAGATCATGTACCAAAAACTAAAAGTAACTACATTCTCTCTAAAGAATATCTATAAGAAAACAATGCAAGGTATACTAACCTAAGCTCAGTCCAGCGAAGAAGTTAGTAAACTTGAACGAGTCCATTAACTTTTATAGAATATTTGAAAAATTATTTTATTTTTTAAACTGGCAAATATTACTGAAATTTTATATGTGATAAAATTGCATGTCCAGATTTAAAAAATTAGTTTGATAACTTACATTTATAAATTCCGTAATTTTATTTACTAATGGATTGATTGAAATATTTTTCTGGGCCTAATTCAAAATGCTTATTAAAATTTTTTATTATTAATGGTATTAAAAGTTATAAGATTTCTTTAGTTAGTAAATAATAACTACTTTAATATTTTTAGCTGGAATAGTAAAACGAAGTATTGATGGTGTTATATTTGGACATTTTGCTGGTACAAATATTATTGAATATGATATATCAAATATGGCAGAAGTGCAAGAGGAGGCACGTAAAGATGATTAAATATTATATTAATTAATCACGTAATATATGTTACAGTAGAATATTTGTACTCTTATGCTCTTTCTGCATCTAAGTCACAAAAATGTAGAAATTTTATATAATAGTTACACTATGAATGTAGAGTGCTCACATTACAATTTATTTCATTGTTTTTATATTTATTTATATTTGAGTTTTGTATTTGATTTTCGAGTATATTATATGAATATTGATCGTAATTTACAAGTTACTATCACAAAATTAGTAAAACAAAAAAAATTTTAAACTATATTAGATATAATCATGTAACGTGTGATCGACTAGTAGTATACTGAATTATATAATGCAAGGCTGAATTAACTATTATTAATTATTTTATCCCAACGCGCGAGTATCGATCATTTGTAAAGATACAAATTTAATCTTTATTTGATAAATAATCATGAACTATTTATTGTATATAATACAAATATGTAATTTTTATTTTGAATTTTCGTACATATATAAATTTTACCCTGCTTCACGTCAAAAATTATGGACAGTTTTAAGAGTCCAACTCCCCAAATTGACACAAAATAAAAAATAAAATATTCAGAATTTATATTATTCTCTTTCATTCCATAGTTTTAAGAAAAAAATATCCAAAGTAATATTAGTTTAAAGACAACTATTGAGGTGATATAATCTTAATTTATTTTAACGTATATATATATATACTAATTGAATAAATGTATCTCTTATAACAAATTTATAAATGTAAAAGTAACAAAAATATAAAACACTGTAAAGTGATAAATAAATATTGATGTTAAATAAATAATATAAAATGTTTTTTTATTATTATATTATAATTTATAATATTATGTCGAATTCAATTTACATGAAATAGTTAGGTATTATTCAGTCAAGAAAATATTGTTAAATATTGACTTATCTAATTACTCAATTGTCAAGTGAGAGACAATAAATCTGATATAGCTTTTTGTCGTAAATTATACAATTTCTT
This sequence comes from Cotesia glomerata, assembly GCF_020080835.1. Lineage (NCBI taxonomy): Eukaryota > Metazoa > Arthropoda > Insecta > Hymenoptera > Braconidae > Cotesia > Cotesia glomerata. Next base: position 6,858,396 of record NC_058167.1, read on the forward strand.
CACCCATTTGTCAAAATGTACTGTTTGATCCATTAAAATCTATAACAAAGAAAACATTGTTATTAATATTAAAAAAACTTTTAGATCCCCTGCATTGAAATTATGAATTTTTATGACTATTTATCTGAATAATACATGAAAATTAGTTGATCTCTTCAATAAATTTTATTTAAAATTCAGCTGACCGTAATCAATTGCCAGTTTAAAATTCATAAAAAAATTTGCAATTTTCTTTTCAGTTGGATAATTTTAGAAAGAGATAATTATAGATCAATGTGGATTAGAAATCAAAAACTGATTGGTTAATATCGGAAATAAAATGAATGATTGGTCTTAAATTGTCTGATTTTAACTTATTATAGACGTTAATACTCAAGTTCTATGCAGGAAATTATAAACAATTAACAGAATATCATTTTTGTATAATTATATGCTTACCGAGCTATGAAATATACTTTCGGAGACAACTGAAGGATTAGATACTATTGGTACTTTAACATTGTCACCTGTGAGATCAATTACATGATTTTTAATTAATTTTTTTTCTTTTACTTGGGCGTTGGAAGTAAATTTTTTCGGTACAAAACTGTCAGCATTGATTTCTTCTAATATAGATTCCTTAATCCGTGGTTCGATTGTAAATTCATCTGTAAAGGAAAATCAAACATCAATAACATACTCTTCACATATTTTAGAATGAAAAAATTAGTAGTAGGCGAGTATGGCATGAAAGTAAATTGATGAATATAAAATAAAAGTCATATGGTTCTCAATATAACGTCACATTGCAATAGCAAATATGACGACAATTTATATTAATTTCTTCTTATGTTCATTATAATGTAATGTTATCTTAAAATAATTTTCAATGTTTAATACTGATAATGCGCTTTAACATCAACTGGTTATAAATTAATAGCTATATACTAAAAAGGAATGCATTCTATTATGAATCGAGTGACTTTACTTTTGTTGATTTAAAAAAATTTTGAATATTTAATAAAAAGACCGGCACTGCAGGAAAAATTGATTCATTCATGCAATGGAATTCCTGATATCATAAAACTTCAATGTATGATCGCAATTTTTTAATTAAACATTCTTATCTTAAAAAGTGAATTAGTAATTTATGTGAAATATTTTCTTATTTTAAGTGCTGTTAGATATGAATGAAAAATATATTGTGAAAAAGAATTTATATATTTTTTTCAATGATTAAATTCCCTTATCTAATTCTCAATGTAGTTCAATCTTTTTCTACTTTTTGTGATAATATGCTATTGACAAAATTACAAAAAAATATTGGTTAAAATGTTATTGCTTATGAACTACTTTCAATCAAATGACTATGTGATCAAATCCACAATTAAATTGCCAGTTTTACAATTTGAAAATGTTCTGGCACGTCAAGTAATTTTAAGAGTTTCTAAAGTGTATTTAAGAACTATAAAAGTAACTTTTTTGATAATATGGAAAAAATATAACCATTATATCTTTATCTTTGACTTAAGTCAAAAATGTAGTATGATTAAAAAAACATAAGTGATGTTGAGATGTCAACATGAAGAAAAAGAAGAATTTTCTAACAATATCAAATAGTTTCAATTTTTGTTTAAAAAATCATTCAACTACAATGGAAACCTAGACGAATGAAGTCCTATTGTATAATAGTTAGTTTAAAAAATAATAAAGTGAATAAATAAGGATTCATCCTGTAAAAAAATTAAAAAATATAAAGTTATATCTACCTTTAATTGGAATGTTAACAGATTTTTCTAATGGAATTTTAATATTAGAATGAACGCTACTTGAGCGACTTGTTGACTTTTCCCGAGATGGTGATCGTATCTTTCTACTATTTGATCGCACAGGTGATATCGACTTGGATCTTCGTCGATCTTTATATCTCCGTTTGTCTTTACTTTTAGAACTTCCTGGAGAAGATCTGTAACTACTTTTAGGTCGAGGATCGTCACGGCTTCTTGAGCGAGATCTATATCGACGTCGAGATTTAGAATATTTTGAAGATCGTTTATGATTTGAAGAGCTGTTAGATGAATCTGAACTGCTCGATCTAAAATTGAATAAAATAATTAGTAAATATAATTCATGAAAAAAATTATAAATTAAATAAAGTCTAACCTGGATCGTCGATAATGCTTTTTTCGGTATTTATTACTTCGGTCTGAATCTGAGTCACTTGGCATTGTTGTTTATATTATGTTAATAAAAATATTGAAAATTAATGAAAAAAATTATATTATTTTGCAGCGGATTAAAACTGGGAATTTTCTCTTGAAGAATAAATTTTTATGTATTGATATTATTTATATAAATGTATAAATTTTTAGTTAACATTTTACACAAACTTCCAAATTTTATGGTAACAATAACCACACTTAATATTTTTAAAGTAAATATCGAGTGAAAAATAAATCATCAAAAAAAGTGATTTCAAATGCAAACAGATGTCGCCACATACATGGAGCAAAACCGGGTTAGTACTGCTTTGAGAATTTTATATTGAGGACGGAGAGGTAGTACATAGATAAATACATATCCGAACAAAAACAGTTCACTGTAAAAAAATCGCGCCAAGTCCACGTTCATAAGACTATTAAGAAAAACAAAATTTTTTTTTCTTTACAAAAAGATATAAAATAGAAAAATTAAAAAATCCAAGTAACCGATATGATTGTATATGATTTTCGGAAATTAAAAAAAATTTTATTGTAAATTTAAAAATTAAGAAAAAAATTTTGGAACGTATTTAGTGTGCGTGGTTGCAAAATATTTTACTTTTCATGAAATTCGTAAAATCTATTTACTAGGACTTTAAAAAAATTGAAATACACAATGACGCACACCAAGTACGTTCCAAAATTTTTTTCTTAATTTTTAAATTTACAACAAAATTTTTTTTAACTTCCGAAAATCATATACAATCATATCGGTTACTTGGATTTTTAATTTTTCTATTTTATATCTTTTTGTAAAGAAAAAAAAATTTTGTTTTTCTTAATAGTCTTATGAACGTGGACTTGGCGCGATTTTTTTACAGTGAACTGTTTTTGTTCGGATTTCAGTATTTTTGTACTTATAATAAAAATTTGCCATTGGTACCAACTTAAATCTCAAGTTGGCTGCATTTTTTATAGCAAACTATCCCCTTGAAGCTACAGTTTATGTAAAAATAATTGTAGCGCACCCTGGCGGGTGTAGATGCAAGCTGTGAAATTTATTTTTTTAACTGTAGTTTCCCATCTATTGGACTATTACCATGCATTCTCGAATTACTTAGTCTGTGGCATGTCACTTTTTACATCGAAAAAAAGTCAGGATCGAAATTTTTGAGCTTGCTATAGTTTGTGCTGATAAAATTTAATAATTTCAAGTAGATTAATTGTTATAATTGAATATAATTAATTGATATCAGTAAAATAAAGTATGAATTACTGTTATAATATAAAATTTAGGAACAAGAAGTACCGTAGAATTAAATAAAATTTTGCAACCTCGAAATACCGTTCTGCTTACAGTAAACACACTCGGTAGTCTGGCGCTCCGTTTACAACGGATTTGAACGTAACTTGGCGCCAGATTCTACCGAATCTGTGGATACATATTGTGCTAATACCTTCTATGTTTTGTCTCGCTTTTATTTATAGACGAATTTATTTTATAGTCTGAGCGTGGTAACTAAGTAGGGTAGGCAGAGTAAAGTTGTCCTAAGCAGAGAATGGTCTTAAATTTTGTAAAGGGAGTAAGGAAATTATAGATTAAATAACGATAGTGGAAAGACCACAATTTTGTTGAAACGATTATTTTCAAGAGTATTCTCTCCATATTTGGAACCCTCGAAATGTGTCAGAGATTCTAATCGCACACTGTAAGCTCTAAAGAAAAAGAAAGCCCAATCACACTTTTAAATCCAAAGATTTTAGTATTACATTCTATAGTATGAAAATAGGAAGCAAAAAAAATGAAACGGATCCCCGCTATCCCATATCCCATGTGTATACATGTATTGATGACGACAATTTATATGAAAATGTAAATGATACTAAAATCAGCAGACATCTGGCAATTTTTTGAATTTTTATAGCAAATCAATTATTTTAAAAAAACATTTCTAAAAATTTGCATTATGATAAAAACATCGAATTGAGTTTATAGGTAAGTCGTGACTTTTAAAATCATGTGGTAACGTATCTTTAATTAATTCTTACATTTTAACTGATAAACTGTATACGGCTTTGATAATGTCTTGCCAATAGTAATGATGTCTTGCCAAATCTTGATTTTTTCAATCTGCTTTGGAAAGACACCCGTGCAAAAAAAATTCTGATTCAAAATGAATTTAAGATTGAAATATGAATTAGTTTTGAGATCAATCCAAATTTGAAATTGATTTGTAGATCAAAATTAACACGCTTGTAGAACTTTCGATCCTGCTTCAGAATTTTTCTAAAGACATAAGAATATTTAGGATAAATTTTATACATAAAATATTCTTAAGTCTTTCTTAAAATTCTGAAGTAAGATTGAAAGTTCTACAGGCGTGCTAATTTCTGTCTACAAATCAATTTCAAATTTGGATTGATCTCAAAACTAATTCATATTTGTGTCAAAATATGAATTTCAATCTTAAATTCATTTTGAATCAGAATTTTTTGCACGGGCAGTACTTTTTATTTTCTCTAGACATTCAGTTTTCGCAAAAATTAAAGAACCAAAAAAAAAATTTCATTATTTTTCGCATCGAAATATGATAAAAGAACTTTAAAGTTTCAAGAATCTAGTTTTGAAATTTTTTGAATAAAAAATTTTCAAAAGTTATACTTCTCACGCATCCGAAAGAAAAAAATTAGGAAAACGGTTGACCCTAAAGGTCATCCCTGCAACTTTCCGCTAATTCCATACCTATATAGGCGCTCAAAATTTCACTTATTAGCTCTTCGAGCTCAAAAATATAATTTTCGTGTCATTTTGAGCTCTCCGAGCTCAAAGAGATGTTCTATGCTTTTGAGCTCGAAGAGCTCAAAAGTCTGATTAGAGGTTTAATAAATAGTATATTACACACCTAGGGAAGTAAAGTAAGAAATGTCTCAGATCACATGTAATCTGAGGCTTTCTTATTTACTTCCCGTGGAGTGTATACTATTTTTTTGCTCGACGAAGGCAGAAAGGGGCACCTTCGTTTAGCGCAGCGGGCCGAAAGTTGACGCTTTCTGCCCGTCGAGCAAAAAACACTATTTTTTTAGTAGATTTTATAAAAATCTAACTATTGCAGCCGTCTTCATGGCGCAACTTTGAAAAAATTTAGTCGTTTTCTGACTCAGTTTGTTGAGCTGAGTCAGAAAATGTATGTAGTTCAAAAGTTTATATATGTATGTATTTATATATATATATATATATATATATATATATATATGGGGCATTTCACGCCAAATCGGATAGCATTCTGCCTTTGCATCTGCGATTTTTTTGAAAATTTTTTATGTTATAGTACCCATTGAAAAAGACCTCCATGATTTTTTTCAATTTTTTTTGCCCAGCCGTTTTCGAGGTATCAATTTTTGAAAAAAATCGCTTTTCTTTTTTTCAAATGTCTGTAACTTTGCGAAAAATGGGCCAATCGGGACGTTTTTTTTTTTGAAAATTTTTGTTTTTAAACACACTTTTAGGATATAAAATCAAAAAACATTTTTAAACTGTATTTCTATAAGATTTTCAAGTTTTGACTTTAAAATGTTGATTTCCAAAAAACACGTACTGATCGATTTTCTTGAAAATTTTTTCTAAAAAACTGTCAATTATCCCCCAACTTTTAAGCCTAGTCCCTTAATGGGCAATCGATGGGATCCATTTTTTTCCGATTTTTCAAAATTTCAAATTTCAACTTTTTGTAATAAAAAATTTCTAAAAAAATTCTATGCTCAGGATTTACCATAAATAACTTACTGACACAGTTTTCATCATAATTATTAAATTTTATTTACACCAAACGATTATTATTATTTCACATTTATTTCCTTACACGTTTAAATATTTTATAAATACGAGATTCACTGGATGATGAAAATTCTTCACATCTTACATAGTAAATTTGTTTATTTTTGTGATTGTAAAGCCTCCGTTACTTGAAACTGATTCCAACTGTTCACTACAGTCGGTAAGGAAGACTGTAGTAGATTATTTTTTGGTTAAGTATTTCTCTTGTTTACATTTTGATTTCAAAACAAGAGTAAGGGTATTGTTGTTAATCACATTTTCTTAGTGTCTTTTCTCCACAATCTGTACTAATTTTTCGCAAGAAATATAAGTGTATAAAGTTTATTGTAAATAAGCAAACAATGTTGTGAATATTTACGCTATGGAAAATTTTGGAAAATATAATTTGTGCTGTAATCCTCTACAATTGGAAGATCATAGAGTGAAAAATGGTCTTCGACGAGCTTCTGTGACTCAACAAGCTGCATATAATTTAAGTACTAATAACTATCTCTGTACATCGTGCAGAAAAGCATTAAGTTTACAAAGTACTGCGTCTAGTCCTGTTGCTGAGATTAACACTCATGTTGAAGAGCAATTGGAAGATAATCGTACTGGAAGTACTCTTTCATCAATTTCAAACATTTCATCAGGTAAGTTTAGCCAAATTTTATGGCCTGATGTTATTTTTGTGGTACAAAAAGTTTATCATTTCAAAATAATAATTCAATCTTTTCACTTTTTAGGGTTAGAAGATTTTAGTGAAGAACTGACAGCACAAACCAGTAGTTTATCTGGATTAAGTTTAGGAACAGTATTGCCAATGGTCAATGATGCATTTGCTTTACTAAATCAATCACCTATTATAAAAAAACATGTCGATAATCAAACGTATTTAGAAAAAAAAGTCAAAAAAGTATATGAAAAATTGAATACCTCTTAAGGAGTAACAAAACTTTCTGATGATGAAATCAACTCTCAAAATTTCTTAGAATTGCTCGATAAATTAAAAAATAAATTCAACGATAGTAATACGCAACGATGTGAAAAAATTCAAATTCTTACTCTTTTACCTGAATCATGGGGATTATCTCGAGTATGTGAAGTAATGGGTTGTACAATATACATGGCGTCAATTGCAAAATCTCTTCGAGATAAAAAAGGGATTCTTTCAACTCCAAATGCCAAATTAGGTTAGAATCTTTTCAAAATCATATTTAAATCAATAATGTCTATTAATGTTTTTAGTGATAATAAATTCAATTTATTTACATTTTAGGTCGACATCTATTGAATGACATTAAATCTAAGATTTTAAAATTTTATGTTAGTGATGAAATTAGTGTAAATATGCCAGGGATGAAAGATTATCTTTCTATTAGAAATGATGACGGAAAACGTGAGCATGTCCAGAAACGTCTCATTCTCTCGAACTTAAAAGAGTTATATGAACTTTTCAAGGAACGTCATCCAGATTGCCGGGTTGGTTTTTCAAAATTTGCATCATTGCGTCCTCAACATTGCGTGCTTGCTGGTTCGAGTGGAACTCACACTATTTGTGTGTGTTCTATACACCAAAATGTCAAGCTTATGATGTTAGGTAAGTGATACACTAGAAAAGTCTTTTTCCAAATCATTCATGGTCTCGTTTATTACAGGGTGTAACTTGGCAGCACTTATTGAACAATTAGCAACACCATTACTGACGTATAGTGACTGCCTGAAGATAATCATATGTTAAAACCCTACCTCTGATTGTTTCTTTTACAACTGTGACAAGTGTCCAGGAATACAAACTTTGAAAGACTTACTATTAAATGTACTAAAAGAAAATGGGATTGATGAAATTACTTATGACTATTGGATTTCAAATCCCCGTACGAGCTTAGAGACATTCGTGAAAACTTCATCAGATTTTGTAGACAGTTTTTGTGAGAATATCACAAGTCTTCTTTCTCATAATTATATTGCTAAAGAGCAAGCGAGTTATTTGAGGTCGTTGAAAGAATCATTGAAGGAGAATAAATTTATTGTTATCTGTGATTTTGCGGAAAATTATGCTTTTGTTATCCAGAATGCTGCATCTGGATTCCACTGGAATAACAGCCAGGTAACTGTTTATCCAGTTGTAATTTATTATAAAAACAATAATGAGCTGGTTCATAAGTGTCTAGTAATTGTATCAGATTGCTTATCTCACGATGCAGTTGCTGTTCATGAGTTTACAAGAATCACCACTAATTTTATCAAAGGTCTTTCCAATAATATCTCAAAAATTATTTACTTTTCTGATGGAGCACCCCAACAATTTAAAAATTTGAAAATTTTGTAAATCTTCATTATCATGAAGAAGACTTTGGAATTAAAGCTGAATGGCATTACTTTGCAACCGCACATGGGAAAGGATCTTGTGATGGAGCTGGAGGGACTTTCAAAAGGATAGCAGCACGATCAAGTCTTCAACTTCCGTATGACCAACAAATTTCAACTCCTGTCGAACTATTTGAATGGGCGGAAAAACCAAATTCTTTACCAAATATAAATATTGAATTTTTTTCAAATGAAAAGTATGATCAGGCTAAACTTTTATTAGATCAACGATATTCACGAGCAAAAACAATCACAGGGACGCAGAAATATCATTGTGTCATTCCAGACGGAAAAGATACTTTGCGATTTAAAGAATTTTCATCATCCAGTGAATCTCGTATTTATAAAATATTTAAACGTGTAAGGAAATAAATGTGAAATAATAATAATCGTTTAGTGTAAATAAAATTTAATAATTATGATGAAAACTGTGTCAGTAAGTTATTTATGGTAAATCCTGAGCATAGAATTTTTTCAGAAATTTTTTATTACAAAAAGTTGGAATTTGAAATTTTGAAAAATCGGAAAAAAATGAATCCCATCGATTGCCCATTAAGGGACTAGGCTTAAAAGTTGGGGGATAATTGACAGTTTTTTAGAAAAAATTTTCAAGAAAATCGATCAGTACGTGTTTTTTGGAAATCAACATTTTAAAGTCAAAATTTGAAAATCTTATAGAAATACAGTTTAAAAATGTTTTTTTGATTTTATATCCTAAAAGTGTGTTTAAAAACAAAAATTTTCAAAAAAAAAAACGTCCCGATTGGCCCATTTTTCGCAAAGTTACAGACATTTGAAAAAAAGAAAAGCGATTTTTTTCAAAAATTGATATCTCGAAAACGGCTGGGCAAAAAAAATTGAAAAAAATCATGGAGGTCTTTTTCAATGGGTACTATAACATAAAAAATTTTCAAAAAAATCGCAGATGCAAAGGCAGAATGCTATCCGATTTGGCGTGGAATGCCCCATATATATATTTATACGATATAATGCGGCTTGTCAGCACGATAGCGTTTTCAATTTATAACCGATTCTTCTCAAACTCAACATGCTTTATCTATTGATCAAGACCAAGATTAAGTTCGAAGATGAGCTTAATCGGGCGAGTAATTTGGAAATGACAGGATTTCGAAATTTTGAAAATCGTAAAAATTGATGTTTTTACTACTTCAACTTGGTATAATTACTGATCGAGACAAGATATCAAAATTCGGTAAAATGCATCGTAAAGTTCTTTTAATAAGCTTCAATTTTCACTACTCAGAAGTGGTAATAGCCTCAATATTACTCCTTTTAGAGTTTGTTTAATAAAACAGTTTTACCGTTGACGCCGTTTTAGAATTATTGTCTGCATCATAGCTTAATCATGATGTAAACTCAATAATTACGATAATGATCAGTCTTTTGTGTAATGTTTTTGAGTAATTCGTCAGTAAATATGTCACAAATTAGTTCTATATATTGTTTTCTTCAATTAAAACTTTATCCGGTTTCAAAATTATGATTAATTTGGAAACTGTTGTTCCTAAGCAGTTACTTAAAATTTGGTAATTTATAATTCAAATCTTATAATCTTTGCAATTTTTTGGTAAATATTTGAGAAAATTTTTCTTCAAAAGTTAATTTTTTTTCCAAAATTTGTTCTAAATAGTTTTAAATTTATTATTGAATTTTGTTTTTAATTTATGAATTAAGTTATACATTATTAGTGTTATTATATTATTTTATTAAAAATCAATTTTCTTTATTTGAAAAATCTACTTCCATTTCGGCTGCCGAATGGACTTTTTAATTTTGAAACCGCAATAACTTTTAAATAAATTAACTGATTTCCACCCAGTTGACGGCATTCAACGCAGTTTTTTAAGCTTCATGAATACTCTTTAAGTTTGAATTAATCGAACTAGGAATTTCAGAGTAATCCAGAAAAAAACCCTTTTTTCGGTTTTCTTTCGACAATAATAACTTACAAACAAATCAACCGATTTTGAGGTTAAGAGCTGATGAAGAGTTTTTAGAATCGATCGGTTGAGCCGTTCAGAAGATTTAAAAAAAAAAACGAATCTTTGGAAATTTGATTTTTGAGATTTCTCAAAATTTAATGACTTGAATTCTTTGAACTAGTATAAAAAATCTAAGGGCAGTGGAACGCTTTAGAACGCCGCTTATTTCGATCGAATCGGATAATCTGTTCAAAAGTTATGAGAGATTTACATACATCAACAATCTATATGTTATAGCTGGTCTCATGTCGTAATTTAGAAATTATTAATTATTCTAGTATTTTGTCTTTAAATTATATATTTTTTTAATATTCATCCAAGCAATCTACCTATCTACATCGGGTGTGGCTGAATGGTGTTTTTTAGTACAAGGACTTAGAAAAAGTTTTTTTCTCCGGCTAAGCCATTATATGAACTGGATAGTTCGGTTATTCAGTTTGAACTTTCTCTTTTTAATTTTTTTATACGTCAACTTTTTACGAGAATATCCGTCTTTGAATGAAAAAGGATTCTTTTGTTCTTAACTACTGTTATATTAGCAACTAATGGTCGAACAGAAAATTCAAGGGCAGTTTCGGAAGCTGGAATAAATATCCTACAAAATTCTTCTTTAACTTTTTCCCCTAAAGGACAATTGTTTCGGTAGATGGGCTGTAGCTTTGTGGACATTGATGGGGATGCTAATGTTACCAGGAATTTCAACTGCTCAATGTACTCCTAATAGTCCGATGAATAAAGGCCATCCCTGCAACTTCCCGCTGATTCCGTTAATATATGGCCGTTTTTTTGAGCTCTTCGAGCTCAAAAATACAATCTGTGTGTTGTTTTGAGCTCTCCGTACTCAAAACGATACCTTTTCTATGCTTTTGAGCTCTTGAGCTCAAAAGTCTGATAGAAGTTTCATAGAACACTATTTTTTGAATTTTCAAACCGCAATAACTTTTGAATTAATGAACCGATTTTTACACGGTTGGCGGCATTCTACGCAGTTTTTTAAGCTTCATGAAGAATTTCTAAGTTTCAACTGGTCAAACTATAAATTTCGAAGTAACTCCGAAAAAACACTTTTTTCGGTTTTCTTTCGTTCATGATATCTCTCGAACGAATCAGCCGATTTTGACCGGATTGGCGGCGATCGACGTGGTTTTTTAAGGTTGAGAGCTGATTAGTTTTTGGAATCGATCGGTAAAGCCGTTTAAAAGTTATTCCAAAAAAAACCACTTCTGAAAAATTTTTTTTTCCTATTTTTAACTTGCCGCTAAGAAAATTGAAAATTTTCAAAAATCGGGAAGTTATTGGTTTTACCCCGTTTTTCGAAAATCGAGTTTTCATCAGATCTCGACGTTTTGAGGTCCTAGGAAGCTTCCCTGACTATTCCCGCGAGGGTGTCACTATGTCTGTATGTATGTGTGTGTGTGTGTGTTTTTTTTTTTTTTTTTTTTTATAGAGGAGGTCAAATACATTTAAGTATACTAGGACGAGATGTTTGTCCTGGGTATGTCGGACTCGGAAATCAATACTATTGACAACAATACCGACTAAACATCCTCCTCTCTTTTTCCCCATAGATGTTACGGGGAAGACTGGATCGGGACCGCGTTAGCATTACTTCAATCCAGTCCGTGTTGCGTCTCACGACGGTTGCTCCCAGTTACTAGTCTCTTTCTGCAATTTTTTCCTTTAAAAGACGCTGCGCATAGGCTGCGACAGCTGACCAGTTATCTTCTTTTTTGATCATGCAGGTGACTAAGCTCTCAGGGGAGAGCGTGGTGCCAATAGTTTCATCAGTACTGCTTTTGTAGTCCTTCCACCGGTCACACTCAAAGAACGTGTGCTCGATGTTGTCAATTTTGTCTGGGCAGTGTTTGCACGTTGGTGTGCTGTGCAGTCCCATCTTAAAAAGATAGGCATTGAACTGCCCATGTCCCGTCAATAGCTGGGTCAAGAAAAAGTCCGTTTCTCCGTATTTCCGAGAAAGCCAGACGTTGATGTTTGGGATCAAGCGTGCCGTCCATCTGCCCGTCTCTCCCGATGTCCATCAGTCCTGCCACTCTTATTGTGTTTCCGCCTTTATCCTCGTTCTTGCGTCCTTCATGTTTTCGTCACTGTTTTTAGCGTCATAGAGTTTCGCTATCTCAAACGCGAGTAGGTCGATGGGTGCGGCTCCCACAATGACCAATATAGCTGCCTCGGAAACCGTTCGATAGGCGCAGGCAACCCGCTTCACTGCCGCTATTTTTCGTCGGTAGGTCTTCTGTTTCAATATGCCTGCCCATATTTCTGCTCCATGAAGCAGTACCGAGTGGACTACTTCTAGAACTCTTCTCTTTTTGGTTCTTGGTCCCATAGTGTTGGTCATGATTCTTGTTAGGCTAGACACTGTCTTGCTGGCTTTCTTGCATGCACTGTCAAGGTGTTCGCGGAAAGATAGTTTCTCGTCTATCATTACCCCTAGATAGCGCAGGGCCCTTGTTGACGTCAGTGTTGTTCCTTCCATGTCCACAGCGAATGGTTTTGGAAACCATTTTTGACGTGTCAGAACAACCATCTCGGTTTTATGCTTGGCGAGTTTCAGGTGGTGTTTATCAAGCCAAGTCTCGACGGCGTCAATGGTTTCCCGAACCAGTAATTCGGCCTCTTCTACGCTGTCTACTACTATCGTGGCCGCAACGTCGTCTGCAAAGACCGTTAGCTCTTCTTGCTTTGGTAACGAGATTTCAAGAAGCTCGTCGTAGTCCGCATTCCATAGATCAGGCCCTATTATTGAGCCTTGCGGTACGCCAGCCGTTATGGCGTATTCTTGTGGGCCTTCCGTAGTTTCCGCTATTAGCTTTCTTTCGTCAAGGTAGTTGTCGACTAGTGCCAAATTCTCTGGCTCCGCGTCAAACTTGTGCTCCAGAGCATCTAAAATGTCTCTCCAATTTGCGCTGTTAAATGCGTTTTTGACATCTAGCGTGAGGAGGAGACATACTTTACGAGCTTTGAGGCTACCAGACCATGCTTGTGTTGCTGTCTTTATAACTTTCTCGATCGCTCCGACTGTCGAACGACCTTTCCGGAAGCCATGCTGGTTGGTGGCAAAACCTCCAGCACGGTCGATGTCGTTGCGAAGTCTTCCTTGTATGAGCTTCTCGAGCAGTTTTCCAGCAATGTCTAGCATACAGAGTGGTCTAAACGACAAAGATGTTACGGGGGTTCCCTTTCCTTTGTCTAAGAGAACCAATCTCTGCCGCTTCCAGACCGCGGGAAACGTGCCAGTTACCAAGCATGCGTTGTAGGTGTTCAGGAGTATGTCTGAATATTCCAGGGCTACAATCTTGATCACCGCTGCCGGGATGCCATCAGGTCCAGGTGCCTTTCCTGTTTTGAGTGACTTGGCCGCGTCTTGTATTTCCTTAGTTGTGAAGGGTGTTTCTTCGCTGTTTTTAGCGTAGTGTTTCTTCTCCCGCGGCGGGTGTTTGGGGAAAAGCTCCGCTACAATGCAGTCCATTAAGGCAGGAGACTTCGGCGCTTCTGGTGAAGCCTTTCCAAGTCGTTTGGTGACAATTTGGTAGGCATTGCCCCAGATGTCCAGTCTTCGATCATGTTGGCAGTCCTTGGAGTTGCCAAAGAAATGTCGAGGATGGACTCTTGGTACCCTGGTCTTCTAAAGGTCGTGGTGCTCCCGGTGTTCAGCACTATGAGGTCGAGTCTAGCCGCGACGTCAGCGACCTCGTTACCTCTGGTGCCGGAGAAAGCAGCGCCCCACTCAGCCGATTTAGCGTTGAAGTCTCCGCTCATGAAGTAGGTTGTGGGGGTTTGAATCCAGACAAAACCTGCTCCACTTCCGCTGTTGTTGACGGTAACGTTCTTTGTGTTCACAATCTAAATTGCTGCCGTGCCAGTTTCGTCTGCGAACCATGTTTTACCTTCGATGTTTAGATATTGCTCGCAGATAAAGCGAACGTCGATTTTATCTTCAAAGACACGCTGGCGTAGCAGGTTTTGCGCCAAGGCGCACCTATTCAGGTTGCCTTGAAGTATGCGTTGTTGTTGGTGTTAGCGTCTTGACCGTCCCGATGTTTGCAGTGGCTGACCTCACTGCATCGGTGAAAGACTTGCTGTCTTCAGTCTTTCGAGCCATTTCAAGGAGAACGCCTCCGTGTTTCGTCTTTTTAATATACTTTATGTCTACGCCCGTCTCGACGGGGCTTACCTTGGCCTTGATTTCCTTTAGGATATCAGCATAAGTTTGGCCGTCTACTGGTTGGACAAGAACAGCCTTAGTTCTTGTCTTCTTTCTCCTCGGTTTCTTAGAGGCACCCTTACTTGACTGGTTTTGAGCTTTATTAGGGGGAGCCGCTGTTTCATGCTCTTTTTCCTTCTTCTTCCTATTTCGGTCCACTGTAGTCCAGACGTCCTCCCGGGCTGTCTTTTTCTGTGGTGGCTTGTGGATTATTGAAGAAGGGCTGGGCGTGGACAGCTGCCTCTTCTAGTTATTGTCCTTTCCTTGCTGTGGTAATTTTTTAGGAATGACCAAAGATGGCTGTGGTTTTTGGTCAGACTCGGAGTTGTTTGGGTCGTTGAGGCCGACATGCCTGGTGATTTTTTGGCTAACCTATATGCTGTAGTGATAGATGTAACCAATTTTCTAATCTCATGATGGAGATTCTTCTTGTCTTTTATAAACTCGGCTAACTCTTCGATCGTGGGGCAGAGGAGAAACTTGGGGCAGAGGAGAAACTGCTACCAGGCGCGTCTTCCCGTAGCGGATGGGAGAACGCTCGCTGTACCTGGTACAGAGGGTAGGAGCCAAATAAAATACGTTCCCGTGGACAAAACTCCCCTTTAATGGGTTGGTCACACTAACTGACCTAACAAGACGATCGTTCCCTGCTGTGACCCACTGGGAGTGACCGGAACCTCGTGTCGTAGTTTCCGACGATGCAGGCCACGGCTGATGTGAGCTTGCTCTGCCGAGGTGTAAGTTGCAGCAGTGGATCAGGAGCCAGCCACTTCGGGCCTTGATCAGGAAGTACGCAGTAAGTGTTAGAGATCGGAATCTTCACCGCTCCGAGCGAGTCTAGTCCGTCCGTATATTCCGGGACTGGCTAAGTGTCGGCTAGGCCTCAGGGAACTGGGGTAGGAGTACTATCTCCGAGGGTACACCCGTTCCTAGTTATGACAACCCGCTCCACTCCATACGATGCGCTGGTGAATTTAAAAGTATGAGTAAAATTCAGGAAAACAACAATAGTGAAAACGGGCCTCATGCCCAACAAGCAGCGATTGAAGCAAGCGCTGAAATGAAGCGGTCGCAAGCGTTAGAACGCCTTGAAAAGCTGACTAGTGAGCTAAATGACTTCATCCAATCTAAGGTCAATATCCACAAAGAGATTAAGATCAAGACGACCAGCGTAGCCAATGCCCTCCAGAGATTCAAGAAACTTGATGAAGAATGGCGTTTAACAGTACGACGCACTTCTCGCACTGCACCGGAGAGAAGCATTCAAGCAACTGTCGAGAATGAAGAAGCAATGGATACTGGAGCCGAAGGTGACGGTGAATCAGTCGCGGAAGAGAGAAGCAGAACTAGCAGCCAGTCAACTAAGAGAAAAGATCGATCTTCTCCCGACCCAACGATCTGCCAAGTTGTGAAGAAAAAGGACCTGAAACCAAGCCCTCCGAAAAACACGGCAGTGTAGAACGCCGGAAAAAAAGAGGTGACTGAATGGCAGAAGGTCCAATCCAAGAAGGAGAAGAAGGAGCAAGCGAGCGAGCGGTTACCGCCCAGCTGATAAGGCCAAGTATGCTGAGATACTACGTCGTATCAAACAAGACGTCCCAGAAGACCAGGTCCGCAATACGGTCGAAAAAATCCACAGGACCAATGCCGGAGACATGCTGATTACGCTATCGAGGGAGAGCACCGACAAAGGCCAAGCCTTACAGAAAACTATTGCGGGCATCCTTTAAGCAGAAGCCAAAGTGATCTGTAAAGGGCCACAGGAGACCATCGAGATCCGAGACATCGACGACCGACGACGAAGGAAGACATCCAGGTCGCCTTGAAAATAGAAGTCGGAGAAGCCTGTGAAATACCGCTAGAGGCAATAAAGATCCGTAAGGCCTTTAGAGGTACGCAGATGGCAACAGTCACACTACCAGCGACCACAGCGCGAAAATTACTGGACGGAAACGGCAAGATCCGAATTGGTTGGGTTAACTGTCGAATAAGAGCGACGACGAGACCGATCCAATGTTTTAAATGTTGGCACTTCGGGCACTTTGGATCACAGTGCAAAAATGAAATAAACAGGTCTAATCACTGCATCAAATGCGGTCAAGAAGGACACAAGATCGCTGAATGTAAAAATCCAGCTAAATGTGCAATTTGCGCGGAAAATCCAGAAGCAAAAGACCTCGCCCACTATGCCGGCACTAATAGGTGTCCGATATTCCAGGAGGCGCTTCAGAAGATAACAAACAAAAGAACATGAAGATATTGCAGCTCAACCTCAACCACTGTGAGGCCGCGCATGACCTGCTTGTTCAGACCACGCGCGAACTAGAGCTAGATTTAGTGCTAATTGCAGAACCATATAAACACCTTAGTACCCAACCATGGGAAACGGACAGCACCCTCAAAGCTGTCATCTGGTCCTGTGGCAAACTTCCTTTTCAGAGTGTCGTCAATAATAGAGAGGCTGGTTTTGTAGCTGCGTGTGTATGCTCGATGCCCGACTGAACTTTAAACAACAAGTCGAACATGTGAGTACTAAAGCATCAGCAGTGGTAGCTAGTCTATCACGACTAATGCCGAACGTCGGAGGTCCAAAGCAGAGCAGAAGACTATTATTATCATCTGTGGTCACATCAGTGCTCACGTACGGAATATCCATTTGGGCTGACGCATTAGAATTACAAGAAGCATGGAGAAAGGCTGGACCAGTATACCGTCTGAGTGCCTTAAGAGTAGCTTGCGCCTTCCGAACAATATCTGAGGAAGCAGTGTGCGTCATTTCTGGAACTCTGCCCCTCAGAGTCCTAGCTGAAGAAAGACGAAACCTATACCAACGGAAAAGGTCAACCACACTTAGCCACGAAGAACTCAGAACAGAAGAACGATATCGCAGCATCGTACGAGGGCAATTGCAGTGGGATGCCGCAGGAAAAGGTAGATGGACTTATCGTCTTATACCAAAGATCGACGTTTGGATGAACCGAAGCCACGGTCAAGTCAACTATTACCTGACGCAGTTGTTGTCAGGACATGGGTGCTTCCGAGAGTATCTACACCGCTTCAAGCACGGCAACTCTCCGGAGTGCCCGTCCTGCCCAGGAGTTGCTGAAGATGCAGAGCACGTTTTCTTTGTGTGCCCACGTTTTGACCCTCAGCGAGATGAGTTAGAGAATTGTTTGAACAAGAAAGTCCAACCAGAGACGTTAGTAGAAGCAATGTTGTCGAGTGAAGCTGCCTGGAACGCCACAAGCACTTTCGCCACAGAAGTTCTTACCGAACTGCGTTCCATTGAGAGAAAAAGATCCAAAGTCAGAATTTAGAAGGAAGGTAGAAACAACACCTTAGCCACAAGAAGGAAGAGCGGCAGCTAATTCCTCCCCCTGTGATGTAATGCCTACACGGCGGTTTTCATAGGGGATAAGAGGATAGAAGAAAAGAGGTTTAGGGTTTAGTGAGTATAGGCGCTAGTGTCGAGTATTTGTATGACACTGCGTCGAGTCTCGCATATCCAGGCGAAACATCTATGCCTGGAATCCGTAAAAAGGATTCCCCCCTCCTGGAAAAAAAAAAAAAAAAAAAACCACACACACATACACACACATACAGACAGACATAGTGACACCCTCGCGGGAATAGTCAGGGAAGCTTCCTAGGACCTCAAAACGTCGAGATCTGATGAAAACTCGATTTTCGAAAAACGGGGTAAAACCAATAACTTCCCGATTTTTGAAAATTTTCAATTTTCTAAGCGAGAAGTTAAAAATTTTTTTCAAATGTGGTTTTTTTGGAATAATTTTTAAATGGATTCACCGATCAATTCCAAAAACTAATCAGCTCTTAACATCAAAAAACCACGTTGATCGCCGCTGGTCCGGTCAAAATCGGTTGATTCGTTCGTGAGTTATCGTTGACGAAAGAAAACCGAAAAAAGTGTTTTTTCGGAATTCTTCCGAAATTTTCCGTTCTTTCTATTAATTTAAACTTGAAGATTCTTTATGGAGCTTAAAAAACTGCGTTGAATGCCACCAACCGCGTGAAAATCGGTTCACTCATTCAAAAGTTATTGCGATTTGAAAATTCAAAAAATAGTGTTTTATCAAACTTCTATCAAACTTTTGAGCTCGAAGAGCTCAAAAACGTTATAAGTGCAATTTCAAGCGTTTAAGTATAGAATTGGTGGGAAGTTGCAGGGATGGCTTTCAGGGTCAACCGTTTTCCTAATTTTTTAACTTCCCGCTAAAAATCTCAGATTTTCAAAAATCGGGAAGTTATTGTTTTTACCCCGTTTGGCAAAAATCGAGTTTTCATCAGATCTCGACGTTTGAAGGTCACAGGAAGCTTCCCTGACTACCCCCGCGATGTTGTCACTATGTCTGTATGTATGTATGTGTGTGTGTGTGTGTGTGTGTGTGTGTGTGTGTGTGTGACTATGTGACTCGCTTATAACTTTTGAACGGTTGAACCGATTTCATCGCGGTTGGTGCCATTCGAAAGGGCTACGCTGAACTTAGATTTCCTGAGAATTTGAACCGATTTGGACCGATAGATTTTAAGAAATCTTGAAAAATCTTAAAAAAAATAAGAAAAAAATCATTTTTGAAAGTAGTTTTTTTTGGATATCTTTTAAACGGCTCTATCGATCAACTTCAAAAACTAATCCGCCCTTAAGCTTGAAAAACCACGCCGATCGGCGTCAACCCGATCAAAATCGGTTGATTCGTTCGAGAGATAGCGTGAACGAAAGAAAACCGAAAAAAACCGAAAAAAGTGTTTTTTTCACATAACTTCGTCATTTCTTCTCGGATCACTTTTGATGACATAGCATAATTTATAGAGCTTAAAAAACCGCGTCGATTGCCGCCAAAAACGTAGAAATCGGTTAATTAGTTCAAAAGATATCGTCAATAAAAGATTTGAAAACAAGTGTTTTTTTAAAATCACTGCGACATTTTTAACTTCCCACTAACAAAATCGAAGATTTTCAAAAATTAGGAAGTTATTGTTTTCACCCTGTTTTTTTTTTCTTTACTCACGTCTTAACGATAATAATTTTTTGAATGAGCTTGGATAGCTCAAAATGACACGAAAATTATATTTATTAGCTCGAAAAGCGCAAAAAGTAATAAGTGCAATTTTAAGCGCTTAAGTATGGAATTAGCGGGAAGTTGCCGGGATGGCCGTTAGGGTCAATCGTTTTCCAAATTTTTTTATTTTGAAGTCGAGTGCAATCTTGTTACAATTTTTTCAAAACAAATTGTGATAGAAAAAAACGAAATTTCGCGTAAGTAAACTTTTTATTTTTATTTTTAAATTAACAAAAATATTATATTTATAATACAAGCTTTTCGGTAATTTGCCTGTATTAGTAATTATCATTTTTACAAAGATAACCAGTCACTTTCATGTAATACTTGTTTTAATTTTCTATTTTAAGGAAAAACCTTGTCATTAAGGCTAACAAACTCAATGACTAGTAACTACTAATCCTAAAGTAATATTTTTTCTGAGGTAGTTAATTACAGGACTAAGAAAATCTCATCCATGGAATTTAATGAGAATTATAGCTAGATAAAAAATATGTATAATTGAACAAAATAATTCATTATTTCAAAATTTCTGACGGTAATATCTCCTGAATGAATGAATCTATTGATTTCGGTCAAGTTTGTAGTAAACGCTGTTGCTAAACAACAATAAACAATTCATTTGAAAAAATCAATCCATCATAGCGTCAAAATCACAAAACTAATAAAGTAACGAAATTTAGAAATCTTGTGATTTTTATAATGCTAAGCTAAAAATATATAACTATATAGGATCCTTACAGATTTAGAGCTTTATTGATCCCACATATATATAGTGTAAATGTATCACATAATGATTAAAGAATAATAGCCTGAGAGAAAATAAAATCCACTAAAGCCTAATGAGATCTAATCTGAACGAAATAGAGATTCATTAAATCTGATTGAATCTATCAAATTTTTTTCGAGACCTAGTAGAGGTTTTATTTCAAAAACAATTTCAGATTTAGTTCAGTTAAATTATATTAAATATTTAAAAATCTCTGTATTTACTCAACTTGATGGGGCATAAATTTACTCTATTCTATACAGTCTACATTGTCCCGCTTGTATTTAATCTGATTGAAGGTTCTCGCTCATTTAAATTTAAGGTCTTAAAATGATTCACAATATTCAACGCTTATAATGAGTCTCATTCAAAGGTATACAGAGTATTAAATGCTTTTTAAATTTACATAATTTTAAACTGATATATAAAACAGCACTTTTTAATTATATAGGTGTAAACATGACAAAGTTTAATAATGATAATAATGATTCTGTAATGTCAACAATATAATGACGTTTTAATTTAAGTTTTTTATTAATAATCAACATGATATTAGGTTTATAATATATTGAATTCGTATGAATTTCAAATCAAAATGATGAAAATTTAGTTTTTCAATGGAAACGAGTTATAATTTTTAATAAACTTCAATTGTATAAAAGTTGATAGTTTGTTGAATTTTAGTTCCATTCATTGTAAAGCACGGAAATACAATTACAAAAAATGCTAGTATATTGTGATAAAGATAGACAGTTTTACTTTTTCACTATCAGTGTTAATATTTTCACTGCATTATAAATACAACTTTATTTACTTTAAGTTTTATTATAGTATTCTCGTTTTAAGTTATTACTTATTAGTTTACGTGATTATTTTATAAAGCATTTCGGTATATAATTCATAATATTAATTGGCATCGGTAATATTGTAATAAAATATTTAACGTATATTTTTTCATGCATAATTTTTTAAATAACGTCTATAGTTAGATTTAATTCAATCTTTATATATATATTGAGACACTGCAAAATGTCCCGATTTTATCAGCCTGGCGAACGACCACCCGAAATTTCCGTTACCGAACTAGCTAAATTAATGTGTAGCCCCCGTGACGTCACAAGACGACACGAGGAGGGGAAAATCACCCTGATAGCCATAGTTTCAGACCAACCAAGTTGGTGTCAGATAGTTGCCACCAACTTAGCGACAACTTGCGGTCAACTTCTGAATTTGTAACTGTTGGCGTCAAGTTGGCTACAAGTTTCTGAGAAAAAAAGACCAATCTACTGCCGCAATATGTCGCCAAATTTCTTGAGAAACTTGTCGTCAACTTGGTGCGAAAGAGTTTCGAAAGCAATTTTTGCCGACAACTTGGTGAACAACCGAGTTAATTTCCAAGGCTTGCCGCTAACTTGGTGACAAGTTGCGGCAGTAAATCAACAGAAAGTTGCGACCGACTTGGCTATCAGGGCAGCTACGAGCCTCAAAACCTGAGCATTGATCGACACTTCGATCTATCCCCCGGTGTCAACCATCACGTTTGATATTTCTTAGTCAATTTACTACTATACCGCTATTACCACTATTAGGTGATTACTCACCAAAATCTATAAAACTTACTACTAAAACCTACTAAAATTCTATTAACAGTTTAATACGAAATATTAGAAATATTTTATATTACTTCTATTAATTTTATTATTTTGTATTAGGTGATTACTCACCACGTTTATTACTATTGTTCAATTATTTATAACACTAAGTTTAATTATTCTATCCCTATAAATATTTTGTTAAATTACGTAACCGAAATACCACAAGTTTATATTAAAAGTGCTTATTTTGTGTAATAAAGTTAAGTTTATTGTTATCACCGCTATACACTATTACTAAACTACCACTATTCACCTATCTATTTACTACGACTATCTATATGGGTCATTCCACCAAATAAGAACATTTTTACGGGGCGACCCTCGCGGATTATGTTTAAAATTTATGGAGGTGTTCTCTATCATAAGACAAAAATTCCCTGAGAGTTTTAGCTCTTAATACGCAGCGGTCTTGAAGTTATGATTTTTTGAAATTTTGAAAAAAATTTTTTTTCAACTTTTTCGTCAATTTTTCTGATATGAAAAACATTTTTAAACAAAATCGACAAACATTGTATTTTGTAGGAAAAATTCTCAGCTTTTGAATGAAAATATTTATTTTTTCATAAACTCATCAGAAGACCCTTAAAAATCGAATTAAAGTGGAAAAATTGATTTTTTTCGGTGTGCAGCCCAAAATTCTTCAAATTTGAATTTTTTTTCTGAAAGCTGCGAGTTTTTTTACACAAAATATAGCGTTTTGCCGATGTTCATATTTTTTGTTTCATCACAATTAAATTAAACGCAAATTCATTATAATTAAAATACTTTTATTTTTGAACTTTTTTGAGATGTGGACACAGTTTTAATGAAAGCATAACCAATTTCATCTTTTAAATGCACAAAAGTGTGTAATGAGTGTGTACCTTTCACCGTTTTCGATTGAGAATATCGTATGTCTAACACATTTTTTTTTATTAAATAATCGTCATTAACTATAAAAGTAAAGTCAACGCTTGTAAAATTTTTCGTTCCCCAGGAAAACAAATCTTGTGGTTTCAGTATATGCTCTTTATTGTTCATTTGTAATGAAGCTCTAGCAGCATATCGTTTTAATGAACCCGCAAGACCATCGCATGGTCCTTTGCCATGGGCAGTTGCAAAAAAATGCCACTCAGCGTTGATTTCGAAGTCAGCATAATGATAACATAAGTTTGTAAATGCTTTCTTGTTTATGAATTATTGTGGAGCTCCATCAGAGAAGTAAAAAATCGTATTGATGACAGCAAACTTTTTTTTAAGAAAGGTAATGAATTGCTCTTGAAATAAATAAATTAAAACTGTGTCGTGCTTAAGACAATCTGAAATACCAACAAAGCTCAAATGCTTAATAGTATCATTTTCGTTAAAATAAATCACCATTGGAAATATAGTAGCTTGATCATTATTCCAATGAAAGCCTTGAGCTGCTTCCTGCACAACGAATGCATAATTTTCCGAAAAGTCAAATACTACGGCGAATTCCCCGCTCTTTAAATTTAGTTTTGTATCAGAAAAAAATCGACTTTGTGTTTTCGCAATAAAATCATGTTTCAAAAGCTTATCAAGTTGCGTCACTAAAGTCTCGATGAAGTCTTCGGAATCTGAAGTAACATTCACAATAGTACAACGGTATGTTGATGTCCACATTTTATATTGGATTTCATTAACATCAGATTCATTAAACGACACACGAAAATAATCAGAGATTTCTTCATTATTTGGACAACTATTGCATATTCTGGAAAAGCACGATTCTTCTGGATTGTTACAAACTAATTTATTTAATGAATTTTTGTAAATTGGCTGAGATTCTACAACCCAATCGGTGTTTTTCGCAAATTTTGGAAAATTACATCCTAAATGGAATAAATGTAATAAGATTAATAACTAGTTTTAGTACAATTATAGAGAATGTCAAATACACAAGTACCTTCTAACATCAATTGTACATTTTGATGAATAGTACAAACACATACGACATGTGTACCACTACTTCCAGCAAGAATACAATAAGTAGGCCTCAAACTAGCGAATTTAGAAAATCCGATTGCCACTGAATTATATTGCGCTTTGAAGCTTTGGTACAATTCTTTTAAATTACAAAGAATCAACTTTTTTTGTACCCTAGTTCGATTTCCATCACAATCCTTCACAGATTTAAAATCTTTCATGCCCGCTAATTGTTTTGAGTTTTCTTCGCTTTCATAAAAATCAATGACAAGTTTTTTTACATCTTACTTAAGCGGCTGATTGCCTGGAACTTTTGTGGGATTCAAAGTATTAGTAGTCATTTCACCAGAGTCTAAATCAACATTCTCAGATTCACTGATATCATTTTTAAGATTCAGTACCATTTTTCGAGAACAGTTAAATTCAGATGCTATACGACTGACTTCAGCTATCATGGAACAATGATCTTGATTAATCTTTCTGTAGGTAGATTCAGGTACTATTCCAAATTGTGATTGGAACTTATTCTCTAGGGCAGCATAGCTCTCATCAAGTTTTTTTACTCCATAATTTTTTTCAGAATATAACCTTAAATTAAACGCATAGAAAAATAATTAAGTAAGTTTTCACTCAGTAAATGAAAAACTTAATCAATAGAAAATTTTTACCTGTCTTTTTCAATAAGAGGAATTTTCAAAAATCGCTCTAAAGAATGATCATTGTAATCACATAGATTATCGCTAAAATTACTGACAGTTCGAGATAAACTGCTTCCTTGAGTACAAATTTCAGCTGATATACTCAGACTTTCAACACTAATTTGACTTGAAATAATTTCCTCTTCCTCTGATGCCGGCGGAATATATTCTTTGACACGGAATCGACAACGCACACATAACATTGAAGTGTCATCTAAGTCAGGAAATTTCCAACGATCTTCGTCGGGAAATTTTCTTAAATCTTTAACTCCTTTTTTATCTAAAAGTTTCGTTTAATTAGATGTCAAAAGTCAATATTAAACACAAGGCCATTAATTTAATTGGTTCTACGTAGAGGTTATACATAAGAGGTCAAGTGCACTGTATTAGTTACTTACGTGACTCATTGAATGGATTACAACAATTTACTGACCGTATACGTTTACTCATGGCGATGAAATATCAAAGTAACGCAATAATTATTACTTAAAAACTTGAGCAATTATATTTTTGTTAAGAACAAACGATCCGAAAAGAAATCGCTCAAGAAAGAATCACAAAATGAAAGTAAATAGAGGGAGTTGTGAGCGCCATCTGCATGATAAGTGACGAAGTATAGACTCATCTTTTAAGCAGGTGGTTCAAAATTTCTGAGTACTATAATTTTAGTATTAAAGAGAAAATTATATTACTATTCTGAATTATATTACTGCATAGTGAATCTAACATTTAATTTAATTGTGACGAAACAAAAAATATTCACATCGGCAAAACGCAATATTTTGTGTAAAAAACTCTCAGCTTTCAGGAAAAAAATTCAAATTTGAAGAATTTTGGGCTGCACACCGAAAAAAATCAATTTTTCCACTTTAATTTGATTTTTAAGGGTCTTCTGATGAGTTTATGAAAAAATAAATATTTTCATTCAAAAGCTGAGAATTTTTCATACAAAATACAATGTTTGTCGATTTTGTTTAAAAATGTTTTTCATATCAGAAAAATTGACGAAAAAGTTGAAAAAAAATTTTTTCCAAAATTTCAAAAAATCATGACTTCAAGACCGCTGCGTATTAAGAGCTAAAACTCTCAGGGAATTTTTGTCTTATGATAGAGAACACCTCCATAAATTTTAAACATAATCCGCGATATATATATATATTTATTTATATACTGGCATATCGAAAACTTCAAACAAGTTTCAAACCGCTTCATCCATAAAGAAATTATTAAAAATTAAAAATTCATCTCCACTTGAGAAATTGTAAATTTGTTTTTTAGGGAAACTAAAATTCGTAACTATTTTTACTCACTTCTGGGATTATTTACGAGAAAAGATTAATAAAAACTCCTATCGATTATATATTAATGTATGCTAAGGGTGTTACAAATAGGGAGTAGATTGAAAATTTTTCGCCTAAAATTCGGGAATTACACAAAAATCATTCACCGTACCAATTATAAATAGAATTTTTTTCGTTAATTAATTTAAGTGTACACGTTACTTTTATTTTAAACTGCATTTATTCCGTTCAAGAGATTTTAATGTTTAGATAATAAGATTCACTTTACAGAAATAATAATTGTATTCGAAATCATTACGAATTCATTCAAGTTTCATTGATTGCACATATAATATTTTATTTTTTACATTTACAAGATGTTCCTATTGACTTCAATTTTAAACTAATAATAGAATCGCTCTCATTTCATAATAGAGAACCATCAGTAAATTAATTTTCTAATGACATAAAACGTGTTTTTTTTTTGTAAATTATATGAATTAGTTTTAGTTCAGTTATTCGATACATCAATAATTTAATTTAACATAAAAATTGGATTCCTATTTACGTTACGTCGATAAACATAAAAATTGAATAAAATCGTTCACAGCTCATTGAATCTGAAAATTTTTTCTCCATCAAAGTTTTATTTATGAACAATATAAATAAGGCTTCTTCTTGAAGTAAAGTTCACCCTTCGACTAAATAAATAACTAAATAAATAAATAACTATATGTATTCCGCATCTACATTCTGTATTCAACTTGTGTTTGTTTTGAAAATTTTTTGCATCGTGGCGTAGTATAATAACCCTCACTAGCTCCTTGAAGTTACACTCTCCTTTCACAAAAAAAATTTATTACGAGTTTTTTTATGACTAGGGCGATTTTTGATTAATATTTGCAATGCTTCTAATTGAACGCCTCATAAGCGAAGCGCATGCGGTAGAGCTCTACTCTCACCTTACTAAAATCAAGGGGGTTTTTTAACTAAAATTGTCTCTATTATTTATTTTCTATCATACTTGTAGAATAATATTTACATACAAATGTTATGGAAAAACAGTAGTTTCAACACTTATGATATTTTTAAAAGATATTTTGCGTTTTAAATAAATAAAAAAAATATTTTGTCAAATTATTCTGTGGACGTGCGTGTGTGCCTGTATGTATAGAAACTGGTGTGATCACGATAACTGCCGAAAAATTTAACTGATCAAGTTCATTTTTTTTTTTATTGATGATACGACGCTTCAGTATAGTCCAAACCTAAGTCCTTTCGAAGATCATCAATGATAAAATCTTTCTAAGTTTGTATATAATTTAAAAAATAGCTGAACTATTTTTGTTGCATTTCTACAATAAATGCAAATTTAGAAACCAAATTTTTAGAAATCAAGTGGAAATTTTCAAAAAAAATGCTCCACTAGAAAGAAAATTTACAAATGATATATTTTTCTAAAAGAAATTCATGAAGCTACAATATAAGGGAACATCTCCAAGAGATAAATCAATTTTATCATGAAAAATTGCTGTAACTCACGATACAATATTTCAACGTGTAAAACTATAAGTAATAGAGAAAATATTTTAATTCACCCAGAAAAAGTTTCTTTGAACTAAAGAGATTTCGAGGAAGTAAAAAGTTTTTTTAGACAAGAAAATTTTTACTTTGAATTTTCAGTTTTTACTTTGAATTTATTTCAGTTTTTATTCTGAAGCTGTGATGAATATTCTTTACATTAATCTATATTCTACAGCAAAGACAGACTTTTTTGCGTAGGATAGTTGACTATGTAAAATATACGTCAGGGTCACAGCATTTTATGAGAACAATTTTGAATATTTATGAATAATTCAAAAAATATTGTCTCTTCAATTAACTAAATACTAGCAACCTGTATAGTCACAATATGACTGGCAAAAATTGAAAGTTACAATTAAAAAAAGTATGGCTCAATAATTTTACGATATTTTTATTTACAATCTAGATAAATAAATTAGGGTAAGAATAAAATTAAAAAAAAAAATAATATCGCTATCCTAAGATAAATTACGAATAATTTTATGAACATTTTGACATGAAAAGAACTCATACAACCACAAACTTAATTCTTCGACATAAATTAACAATTTTCTTGATAAATATTTTATGTTAACTATTAGAATAAGTATAAGTAAATGTAACATGTAAATAAATGTTTAGTCATTCTGTGATAGCCGAAAATTACAAATGATCAATAAAAAATCTTTGGCCTAATGTTTTTTTTTTTATATTTTTAATACAATATAAAGAGTTGGGTATTTTTGATATAAATTAAAAAAATAACATTGCTGTGACAGGATTAATTAACACTAATTAACAGAAAATGTAACGGAACAAACTTATACAACCAAAAAACTATTCAAAACTGCTCCAAAAACTTAATATAAAAAATTGGCCTCGTTCGAGTTTACTAAGTTCTTAGCAAATCTTGTACCAAAACTAAAAGTGGTTGTATTCTCTCTGAAGGATATCTACAAGAAAACAATGCAAGTGTAGTAATCTAAGCTTATTCCTGTTTGGTACTCAGTAAGTTTAAGTAGGACCATTGATTATTAACAAAAAATTTATAAAATTGTGAAACCGCACAAATTCAGGTCAAAACCTCTCCAATCATATTAAAATTAACTAAAAAAAAAAAACTATGTTATTATATATAATAACGCTGAAAAACAAAATTTTTTTCATTCTCTTGATTATGGAGATTGTATTCCATCCTTTTATCGATAGTGTTTGAAAATAACTTGGGCAATTAAATTTAAATTTTAAGGAATTCAAAATTCAATTTCCTTTGTAATCCAGATTGACTCGAAAAAATCAATCTATTCAGAAGATATTCATAAGGTTTATACAAACGTATGTGCTAAGCGGACACGTCTTTTAAAAATCAAACTAACAGCCATAACTTCCTGAATTAAAAAACGTAGAATTCCCTCACCGTTTAAATTTAAAAACAGAATCATTCTAAAATTATATAGAAAAGAAATTGATCAAGCGTACAAAGATGGTGTATCTTAGAGTCTGTTAAACTCTTCTTGTATAAAATGTAAATAAAGGATAATAGCAGAAAGAGGAAAAATTTAAGCGCAGAGTAGTATGAGGGTTGCTAACTCGAATACGAAGCGAGCGCATGAGGTTCGTGTGACTTGACGCAGTGGAGGAAGAGGATCAAGAGGACAAAACGCGCCCCCTTGCTTGAGGAATTCGAGGGAGGTAGTCGTCCGCTTGACGTGACGGCGTAAAGCAACACGTAATGCTCACGGTGCCGTCAGTAATCATACGATCAAATGATTACATTTCACTCAAGTTTACTTAACAAAAGTGGCCATGCTAATAATAATAACAATAATTTATTTATCATAAATAATCAGAACTATTTTAGTTTATTTAATCATTAGTTAAAAAAATTTTTTATTTGTAATCACGACTTGGTAAAATGATTCGTGATATTGTTATAATTTCCAAGTATGATTTAAAATTGTACAATAATACTTGAGAAAATAAATAGTGTAAATTAGTGATAAAAAATTAAAAGGTATTAATAGAATGAATGTAAAAAATAAATTAAGTAGGTGTAGTATATGAAATAATCGGACTAGCCGGTCTAGTCTGTTTACACGCTTTGCATGGCTCACAGTGCAACACGTGCAGCGTGTGTTATGTATTGGTCAAAAAATAATTAATTCTCTTCCCCTCTGCTTAGCAGTAAACTTCGATGGAGCACTTCTCGTTGAATAGTCGATTCAACCGTTAGCACCGTACATGTGCCAAGTTATATTTTAACGTCTTTATATACAAAGTTCACTATGATTTACACTTTGCAAATTTTATATTCAACTATATGCATCTATAAATATGAATAATAAAAAAATAATGTACAAAAAGAGCAAACAGCTTTACCACGAATAGAAAAAGATAAAAAAACTATGACGTAGATATGTCTATCTGTAAAGAATAATATACTTTATATTGTGACGTCAGCGCAATGAATGAAGTGAAACGACGTGGGGACTGGAAAACTTATGGCCTTCATAATCTCTTCGCATAGGTGAGATTTTTTGTTACAATCAATTTTTACATAATTAACTTTTAACATATTAGTATGGTATGCGTCATTTTACTCTTTATTGCATGTTGTTGATGTGTTAATTGAAAGTTATGAGATGTTTTTTATTAACTGTTACTTTTATTTATTTTTAACTTGAAATGATATGAATTAGCTGTAAAATAAAAAAATAAATGTCAGTAATTTGAATCGATTATTTGTTCCGTTTAATAATTAAGCTGCTATTTTTTTTTAAACATAAATTCCCGATTAGGAACAGTATATAATCATCACGTTTTAAATGTGTCGGCGGTCTGTTAAATTTTTTTCTTGACAGTTTTTATTGCCAAAACAAGATCATAGTAATGTTTACATTTCTATATCTATCTATATCTACTAGTATTTAGATCATCCACGCTATGCAAACATTTATTTTCTTTTCTTATATCTTCTTCGTATGTGGACAATATAGCTCATCCATTTACATTAATATGCATAGCAGTAATTTTCGATCGAGTTTTTATCGGTTATTTGTCATTTGAATAAATGTTGGCATAGAAAATATTTATATTAGGGTACGATGTGCTTCATATTTTATGCGGTGATATAGACATATATCTCTATAATATGCAAGCTTTTTCAATGAGAAATTGATTTCTTAAAAGTCTATTCGAGATATGGATTACGAACTTGTTAAAATAAATAGACCGAAGAATTAAATTAACAAAAAGTTATTGCTAAGTTTTGGTATAGTTGTGTCTGTGTGACAAATGTGTTCTGTTATTGACATAGACGTTGTCTTTGTACATGCAGTCTCCTTGGGTTACGTTTACTTTAAACTCATTAATGTCAATCGATGATACCTTTGTTTAACTTTGGTAATATAATTGTGTATTACGTTTTATTACAAAGTTGGTGAAAGTAAATCAATGGGATATAGTTGTTCTTGTTTGTAATGATCAGTTTAGAAAAAATTTTCGCAATATTATATCGTTGTAATATATTATAATTACTATCTACTAATTATCAAAACATGATTGATCTAGTTTTATTTTGCAGAATATCAACCCTTAAGGAACTAAAAATAGAAACTCTTTAAACTAAAAAAAAAAATCTTTACATTTTTTATTATAATATATTTATGCATAAAAATTTATAAAAAATCTGATGGATAGCTCAATAGTCATTATTAAAAATACAATTTGATCTTTCCGAAATTTAATTTTAGACCCAAGTTTCTTTATAAGATTACGAAAATTTTATTAATAATATAGCTTTAATGTTAACTTCCAAAAAGTACTTTTCTTTATTTTTATTTGAAAGCATTTCAAGAAAAATTATGACACTGGTTCAAATTTGTTGTTGATTAAAATTTAGTTTTTTGTAACGATTCCTTTAAGTAAATTTTGTCATATATTAGAAGAGATAATTTAAAAGATATCGGTTGAAAAACTGTATAGATAATAACTACAATTATTTGTTTTATTTTGGTAATAGATATATTATTATTATTATTATTCATTTCCGCCTGACGGCCTAGAAATGAACTTAGTTAGATACATAAATTAACAATCTCTCTTATTATCTAAATATCATAGCATCACATAAATTGGAATATCTTGGAATATAGGTAATAGATATATCTGAGTACATGACATTATTTTGTGAACTTGTAACAAAATTTATTATCAATTGAATTTATACAACTAAAAGTAAACAAAACTTAGGTGTTGTTTATGTGTGCAATAATTATGAACCTGAAGTTCCAAACGTTGGATGCCAACGAATTTTCAATTTGCTTAAAATCAGAAAAATATATTGCTAACAGCAAAATAAGATACCGGAAGTGTAAAAAATGAAATACAAACTTCTTTTGGTTACGGGAGGCCAAGTCCCACCCTCACAAGTCGAAGCTTCAAATTAAAAAATCCAAAAAAATTACTAGGACGCTTTTGTTTACTCTAAAAAAATTCTGAAAAATCTATTGCACCCATATGGACTTAGAAAAAAATCACGGTTAATCTCCGTACTCCGGAACCTATTTATTCCACCCTCGCATATCATTGTTAAAATTGAGAAATAAAAAAAAAATTCCTGTATGATTTTGTTTACTCCAAAAAAACTCTCAAATATTTAATGTGCTTGTATAAGCTCAGAAAAAAATCACGGTCACCTTCCGTGTGCCGGAACTTATTTATTCCACCCTCGCAAATCATTGTTAAAATTTAGAAATTAGAAAAAAAATACCTATATGCTTTTGTTTACTCCAAAAAAATTCTCATATATTTAAGGTGCTTGTATAAGCTCAGAAAAAAATCACGGTCACCTTCCGTGCGCCGGAACTTATCAAGTCCACCCTCGCAAATCATTGTTAAAATTTAGGAATTAAAAAAAAAATACCTGTATGCTTTTGTATACTCCAAAAAAATTCTCAAATATTTAAGAAGCTTGTATAAGCTCAGAAAAAAATCGCGGTCACCATCTGTGCGCCGGAACTTATTTATTCCACCCTCGCAAATCATTGCTAAAATTAAGTAATAAAGAAAAAAATACCTGTATGCTTTTGTTTACTCCAAAAAAATTCTCTAATATGTAATGTGCTTGTATAAGCCCAGAAAAAAATCACGGTTAATCTCCGTACTCCGGAACCTATTCATTCCACCCTCGCAAATCATTGCTAAAATTTAGTAATAAAGAAAAAAATACCTGTATGCTTTTGTTTACTCCAAAAAAATTCTCAAATATTTATGGTGCTTGTATAAGCTCAGAAAAAAATCACGGTCACCTTCTGTGCGCCGGAACTTAATTATTCCACCCTCGCAAATCATTGTTATAATTTAGAAATTATAAAAAAAATACTTGTATGATTTTGTTTACTCCAAAAAAACTCTAAAATATTTAAGGCGCTTGTATAAGCTCAGAAAAAAATCACGGTCACCTTCGGTGCGCCGGAACTTATTTATTCCACCCTCGCAAATCATTGTTAAAATTTAGAAATTAGAAAAAAAATACCGTGACCGTGATTTTTTTCTGAGCTTATACAAGCACCTTAAATATTTGAGAATTTTTTTGGAGTAAACAAAAGCATACAGGTATTTTTTATATAATTTCTAAATTTTAACAATGATTTGCGAGAGTGGAATAAATAAGTTCCGGCGCACAGAAGGTGACCGTGATTTTTTTCTGAGCTTATACAAGCACCTTAAATATTTGAGAATTTTTTTGGAGTAAACAAAAGCATACAGGTATTTTTTTCTTTATTACTAAATTTTAACAATGATTTGCGAGGGTGGAATAAATAAGTTCCGGAGTACGGAGATTAACCGTGATTTTTTTCTAAGTCCATATGGGTGCAATAGATTTTTCAGAATTTTTTTAGAGTAAACAAAAGCGTCCTAGTAATTTTTTTGGATTTTTTAATTTGAAGCTTCGACTTGTGAGGGTGGGACTTGGCCTCCCGTGACCAAAAGAAGTTTGTATTTCATTTTTTACACTTCCGGTATCTTATTTTGCTGTTAGCAATATATTTTTCTTATTTTTAACTAATTTAAAATTCGTTGGCATCCAACGTTTGGAACTTCAGGTTCATCAATAATTATGAGTTATAATCAAAACATTGCAACATTAAGAGTTAGATGGAGTATAAATAAACATACAAAAGTGTCGACCGTAGGCATTAACTTTACTCAAAATATACCGCAGAAGAGTGTTTGGTTAAGATTATTGTATAATTCAATTGCAAGGTCTTTTTTCTCTTATAAGCACACGACGTAGTCTAATCTCTTAAAAAAACGTATTTTGTAGGTTGACATTAAAGTATGATGTAAATATATTTTTATGACTACATTTTAAGATTTAAAAATGAACAGTCTTTTTTTTTTTTTTTTTTTTTTTTTTAAAGTCGCGTTTAAATTACAATTTGCTCATCAGATTTATCTGTTAATTTTTTCACAGGTTTTTTTTTTTTTTGCTAAAAAGATTTATTTTCTTTATCACTTTTAAAATGTCTAAGAAATCTATATGATATTAAATCATCTGAGAAAGTTTTCTAAACGAAAAATTAACCGAGATCATTTTTGTAATTAATTAAAAATATGTGTGGTAAAATATGAAGAAAAAAAATGCGCAAAACTATTTCTCAAATTTTGTCATTAAAGATTTAAAATGAATTAATTTATTTCAATGAGTTTCATATCATTTAGTGCAATTTAAAAAGTTTAAAAGTGAATTATTGAAATCAATTGGTTCAAAATATACAAAAGTAATACATCCAAGGCATACTTTTTTTAAAATAAATGTTTTGTTAACAATACACTGATAAAAAAATTATCTTGACTCAAGAGCCAAAATCTTGAACCAAGAATACCATTTTAAAGAAAATTGTTTTCTTGAGTCAAGAGAATAAATTCTTGAAACAAGAAAATTTTCTTAGAACAAGAATAATTTCTTGACACAAGAATTTATTATCTTGACTCAAGAAAATCATTTTCTTCAAAATGGTATTCTTGGTTCAAGAGTTTGGCTCTTGAGTCAAGTCATTTTTTTTATCAGTGTATCTCTCGTCATTGAAAACAATTGACGTTTTATTAGAAAATAGAGTTGATTGAATTTAAGAATTTGATCTAGAATTTTTTCCTAAATTACATTTATGAATTTCAATTGAGTGAAACTTTTTTGAACTCAATTTAGATCTTTGAATTCATTGTCGGAAGTTATAAAATATTTTTACACGCATTTGCACACACGCTTTCTGGTAAGTATGCAGAATAGTTTACTTATCGATCTTATAATCTCAACATCTGAGAATATTGGAATCCCAAATTTTTTTTAATTTACAAAATTTAATTCAAGAAAAAAATTAGCTTATTTAAGTTAAAGGCATAAAAATATTTTTATCTTTATCTGGCTTTAGCTGTAATTAAATTCTTTATTTATAAGTACATTTATAAAAGAATCTCTTATTCGAATATCTTTGAGTTATTTTTGGTCCGTATTTATGATTAGATCATAGGGTATGAATAAGTTTTCTTGTAGAAATATATAGTGTAGAAAATACATATCTGTTGTGCGAGATCATTTCATATACTCTTCATGTAAATATTAAATAAATTAATTGACATTAACTTTGACATTTTAAATATAATCGTTATTGATTTAATTGTTGTCTTTATACATATGATGAATAATTCTACTGTAATTGATTACAGCTTGTCTGTTTA
The DNA here is from genome assembly GCF_020080835.1 of Cotesia glomerata. NCBI lineage: Eukaryota > Metazoa > Arthropoda > Insecta > Hymenoptera > Braconidae > Cotesia > Cotesia glomerata. The sequence continues at coordinate 6,893,706 of NC_058167.1, forward strand.
TAATTCTTTTAATTAAAAGTTAAAAAATTTATGTATCAATCATTCGTTATGTAAATACAATAAGCATATATTATGAAAAGCTATTTTTCTATTTTCATTATTTACAATGTAAAAGATTTCGGTGTAAAAATGGACCCTGAGCACTTTACACGACCGTGTAGTGTAAAATAACGATCTAAAATTCTATCAGTGTAAATTTTCCATCCGTGTAATTTTAACAAGGTGTAATCTACTATTTTTTTATACCATTGCATGTTACTCGATATATTTTTGTTTAATAAGCTACAACTGATCATTGAATATTTTTAATTACTTAATTTTTATCTAGAATTAATAACTATAGTAATGTTATTAACCCTAGACTGGTCACCATTTTTTTAGTTTCTCGCTCGCACTATAGCGAGTCTCTATAGGTTGAGTAGTTGTTATGCGGCGTCACGCTATACGGGTGACCAGTCTAGGGTTAATACATCCCATGCAGGAAACCCCCAGAGTTGACAAAGAGGCCAGGCTTGGGCCAGTACTGGGAAACCTAGCTTCGGCGTACCTGTATTGGCCCATGCGTGGGCCAGGCTGTTTAACCCAGCCTCGGCCATACCAATGATTACCCAATCTTGGGCCAAGACTGGCTAACTCAGCCTTGGCCATTCATTGGCGACCCTAGCGTGGGCCAAGACTGGTTAACCCAGCCTCGGCCATGCCAATAATTATCCAAGCTTGTGCCAAGACTGGCTAACCTAGCCTTGGCGATTCATCGGTGACCCAAGCTTGGGCCAAGACTGGGCACCCGGGTCGAAAAAAAATCTTAATTATGACTTAAAATTTAAGTCAAAATCCTTCAAATTTCAACTAAGTTAATTTTTTTAGTCCGTATAAAATTTCTATAACAGTTGACTTAGATTTGACTTTTTGCGGCTTAGTTAGGATCGATTTAAGACAAAATAAGTCACGTTTAGGTCAAAACTGGTTCAGTTTGACTCTATTTCTTTTAGATTTAAGACAAAAAAAGTCACATTTAAGTCAGAATTGCGTCGATTTAAATGCATTTTATTTAAATTTAAGTTAAAAAAAGTTTCATTTAAGTCAAAATTGATTCAATTGAAATATATTTTATTCAGATTTAAGACAAAAAAAGTTACATTAAAGTCAGAATAAAACAAAATTAGACAGTTACAATGCAAATTTAAAAAACACTTATAATTAGTAACATATAATTAATGATAGGAATAATTATTAGCGACAGCTATAATAATAATAATAATAATAATAATAATAATAATAATGATTATAATAATATGAACATTAATAACTATGCTGAATATATTATTATTATTATTATTATTATTATTATTATTATTATTATTATTATTATTATAGTTGTTATTGTCAACATTAATTGTAGTAGCACCAGCAATAGAAGTTAGACATAATGCTATAATAACAATAATATATTTAATAGTAATATTAGTAATTAAAAAAATAATTATTATAAATATTCAAAAGTTGAAAAAATGTTGGAAGCATTAGATGATTCATCTTGATTCTGATGTGAGTGCGGATGGTGATTCGGCGTATTATCAGAATAATTTTGCCAGTACACATTTTCTCGTGCAGCTGGTTCAATCCAATTAACTGGAGGTAAGTCATTTGGTGATTGAGTACAGTAACCTGAAATCGTATTAACACTGGGTGATATTGGGGAGTAATTTGGAGCAGCAGTTCCAAGTGGTTGAGAAAAATAACTCTGATGTTCAACTCTGGCTGGTACTGAAGAGTAGCTCAAAGTCGCAGTTGGAGGTGGCTGAGGACGGTAACCTGGATTTTCACTACTTGGTGGCTGTGTAGAATAGGTCGAAGTCGTAGTTGGAGGTGGCTGAGGACGGTAACCTGGATTTTCACTACTTGGTGGCTGTGTAGAATAGGTCGAAGTCGTAGTTGGAGGTGGTTGCAACCACGCCTTGGTCGGCCCAATTATTACCCGAGCCTGGGCCAGAACTGGGTCACCCAGTCACGGCCACAATGATTACCCAAGGGTTAGCCAAGATTGGGAAACCTACACTGAAAAAAAAAATTAACTTAATTCAAGAGAAAAATTCTTGAACCAAGAAAATAACTTTGAAGAGTTTAATTGTCTTCAATCAAAACGAAAAATTCTTTAATTAAATAAAATTTACTTAAATCGAGAAAAATTTCTTAGTTTAAGAATTTTTCTACTCAAATCAAGAAGATGAAATTCTTAAAAATTATTTACTTGATTTAAGTAAATTTTTTTTTCTTTGTAGCCATGGGCGTTGAATGGCAACCAAGACTTGAGCCAGAATTAGGTAACCTAGCCTTAACCATTCAATGGGAAATTCAAACTTAATAAATCATTAAGTAGTAGAATTTTAAACAGTAAACATTTATTGTTTAAAGAATATTTGCTAACAAATTCTAAAATTTAAAATTTATTATTTAACCAAGACAATTGCATATCGTCAAAATTGATGTAGTCTTAAAAAAATTAAAATATAATAATTTACAGTTGAATTTTTAATATTGATAATTTTAAACATGAAAATTTATCATAAGATATTAAAAATATACAGAACGATGTACAAAGTTTAAAGTAATATAACAACTTGACTCTTTCATTTTTTTTAACTATAATAAACATTTGTAAAAAATAGTTAATTATCCTTCGTGTCTCGCACTTCGAGATTACGAAGGTAGTATCACTACTTTTATGTCAATAACCACAAGTTCAGAGCTAAAAAATAAAACACAAGCGCCTCTAGGTTACCATGGCACTTTCCTATAGTTGTTTACTCATTCGTTTCTTTTGTGTCAGACAAACCACACGTCAGTGCATTAAGTAAACATTTTTAAATATTATTTTTATAAATATTATTAACAATGGGGAGTCATAAGAAGAGATCCAGAAGCCGTGATCATTCGAGCGAGAGGACGTCTAAAAGACTCCGAAAGTTAGAAGATAGGATGGAAGAAATCGCAACGGGTTTTGCTGCGATAAGAGAAGCCATCTTATCACGAGAGGCTCCAGAGTTGGAGATGCCTAATACAGACACACCAGTTATTGAAGGTAATTTGAAATGGTTTTTGGCTATGGTTAAACGTTCACACGAAATGTTCGAAATGGTGACGTTTTTTCCTTATGCAATAAATATGCCTTCATGCCCGTGAGGCGAGTAATATTATTCAATTTAGAATATTTATAATATTTTTCTATGAAAGATTTGTTTTGCCCGTGAGGTAAAATAAGTCATACATGCTAATCAGACTTTACCTGAAAGGTTAAGTAGAGATTAAATTACTCTGTCTTATCCGAGAGATAAGTTTGGAGTAAAATAAACAAATTAACCGTGTTTGTTTTTCTTTAACAAATTAAACAAATGAACTGCGATTGGTATCGAAATTAATTTGTTTTAATTTGTCTGCAGAGACCAAAGAACCGGAGCAGGATCCTGCGGCAAAACAACATGTTGATTCCGAAAAATCCCAGATTATAGATCTGGATCCTCCCACCGAGGAAACTGAGAATCAAAAAGACGGATCTACAGAAGTAGGAGGTCCTTCTGCGGGAAATGTAAAAGATTCTGTTACATCGGCTGCAGACGAGATTCCATGGGAATTAGATGCAGATGGTCTTCGTATCTTTGGGGAAGATCCTGCGCAAAAAGAGCCTGAGTTGATCTTACACTCTAGTGTCGCTATGCGTTGGAAAAAATACTTGTCAGAAGGTCTTAAAAAAGAGGTGAAGGATTCCCTTATGGAAAAATACCCTAGGAAGGGTAAGCTTTCATTCGAACCACCGATTCTAAATGATGAGGTGGCGGTAAATCTGAAAGAATCGGCTCTAAAAAGAGACAAATATTTTGGAGCAACACAGAAATTGGCAGGATCTGCTTTAGCAGCGTTGGCTCCGGCAATCGAGTCGTTGGCACCACTGAGGGATGCAGAAAGTATGAAAAGATTAGAGCAGATCTGGGACGCTGCGAAGTTGCTAATCGAAATTCATAAATCTCAAACAGTAGCACGTAAGGCTTGCATCCTGCCTACTTTGTCCAAGCAGTGGGCTACTGCTCTTGAAAAAAGAGTAACATATAGTTACTTGTTCGGAGAGAAGCTGGTGGATAAAGTGAAAGAGATTAAGGCTATTGGGAAGGTTGGTGAGGAGATGAAGTCGGCTCCAGTTAAGAAAACTTTTGTATCACCTGGTCCTTTAAACGTGAAAGGCTCGTCGAGCCAGAAGAAGTCAGTGACTCAGACGGGCGGGAGAACATCAGTCTTGAAAAAACCACTGACTTCCAGATTTCCACCCAAGCAATCAACTTACCCGAAGTCGAGTCAATATCGACAACAAAATCAGCGTTCTCAGAACCGTTAGTCCAGCAGGACGTCGTAAGTATTTTTGCGGGTCGTCTTAAACATTTTGTAAAGGTTTGGGAATCGATCACTAAGGACAAGTTTATCATCCAGACTGTGAAAGGGTATAAAATACCCTTTGAATCAACCCCCTTTCAAATTAATCCTCCACCGTCTAGAAATTGGTCGGAGCAGGAATCGGCATACATTCAATCAGAAATTGATAGGCTACTTTCAATAGGAGCGATTGTGGAAGCTGAGGAAGTTCCAGATCAGTTTCTTTCTTCGTTTTTTCTAGTTCCTAAATCTGATGGTCACTTTAGGAGTGGATAAGAGATTCACTGCGCATTCTACGCGGCATGCCTCGACATCGAAAGCATGTGCAAGAGGTGTGAGCATTGCGGAAATTAAAAAAGTGGCTGGTTGGTCTCCAAACTCAAGAGTTTTCGCTGATTTTTATCATCAGCCAATAACTATTGAAAATAATTCATTCACAGAGTCTGTTTTATCACCCAGTCTACTAAGTTAGTTATAATTTTGAGTTAAATTGTTGTTGTTTTCATCAAACATTTGTTTGATAATAGTTACAATGAATTCATTTTTTCATTTTCCTTTGTATTTCTTAAATAAATAAATACTTATATACAGAGGATTCTTGCTCTAAACAGCTACCTTCGTAATCTCGAAGTGCGAGACACGAAGGATAATTGGAAGATCTTACGAGCCGGCCGAAGGCCGGCGAAGTTTGATCTAAATTATCCGAGTGTCTCGCACGAGAGATTCCCACCCACATATACTAATAAAAATTTACCCACCCCCTTTTCAGGTAAAATAAAAAATGAATTAGCTTTTTACGAATGAGTAAACAACTATAGGAAAGTGCCATGGTAACCTAGAGGCGCTTGTGTTTTATTTTTTAGCTCTGAACTTGTGGTTATTGACATAAAAGTAGTGATACTACCTTCGTAATCTCTCGTGCGAGACACTCGGATAATTTAGATCAAACTTCGCCGGCCTTCGGCCGGCTCGTAAGATCTTCCAATTTTCATCGAAACACAATATTAAATAACATAAATTATATAAATAATAAACCGTCACACTTCGTCACTATATAGATTTAGCTTATCAGAATAATAAGATGTGCACCAACTTATCGGTCGTACGGTGTAGGGGTCAGTTATCGGTCTGGCAAGCGCGCGGCTCGGGTTCGAATCTCGGTTAGAACGGATACGATTTTCACTTTATTTCTATAATTAGCAACAGTTAGGTTCGAATTTACTTTACTTACAAAATAAAATAAAAAAATAACATTCCAATAATTCTTTTTTATCATTTTTTATCAAATGGCATGGGCCAGACTTGAAAATTAACTATGGCTCAGCCCTGGTAACCAGGCGTGGGCCAGTCCTAGTAACCAGGCTTGGCCCATCGTTATCATCCCAGACTTCAACCAGGACTGGGCCAAGCCTGGCTTACAAGCTTGGCCCAGAGTTTTACATAGTTTAGCCAAGGCTGGGCCAAGCTAGGCCCCGTGGTACTTTCCTCTATGGGAGTAGCTTACGTTTCAACTGTCATTTTAAATTAAAAAGCGCACCTTTGACTAACTTTGACTAACTATTTAGAGGATTAGAGGGTTATGGCGTCGTATGCTATTTATTTATAAATTGAGTATCCCCTGCACGTAAAAACCCGTATACGTCCGCCGTAGGACGAAAAATTTTTTAAGCACCATGGGCAAGCCACGCGCAAATACGGTCTCGGCGATAATTATTTGCAGCAGGGATATAAAGCCTCGGCCCTATCGGGCCTCAGCCTTATACTGAAAATATTTATCACCTTGACCGTATTGGCGCGTGGCTCGCCCAAGGTACATAAATAACTATTTCATACTTATAGTTATAAAAGTACCGTATAAAATGTCATGGTTTAAATCCTTAAAAACTTATCATCTGACGTTGCCTATAATTTAGATCTCTATGGAAAATTATTTTAGAGGTTTTTTTTTAGAAATTAAGAAATTTTTTGTTTTGCTCGATGGGCAGAAAGCGTCAACTTTCGGCTCGCTGCGCTAAACGAAGTTGCCACTTTCTGCCTTCGTCGAGCAAAAAAATAGCTTGGAAAAACTGCGGCAGTGCCGAACTTTGGCTTACCTATAGTGGAATTAATAAGGCGTGAATTAGGCTTGTTAAAGTTCGGAAAGCCAAACTTGCTCCGAATTGATTGTTCGGCAATGCCTCACGAAATTTCTAGTCGGGATACTATTGCTCGACGGGCAGAAAGCGTCAACTTTCGGCTCGCTGCGCTAAACGAAGTTGCCCCTCTCGGTTTCGCCTCGGCCAACAATTACATATGATCTGAGACATTTTTTACTTTATTTCCCTAGGTGTGTAATATACTATTTTAAGTATCAAGAAGTCTTAACGAAGTAAAATACCTTCTTCAATTATCAAATCTTTAATAATATAAAATATTTGTCTTTGTTCAAGAAAATTACAGTTCTCAGCCAAGGGAAAAATTTATTCAGTTAAGAATAATGTATTGTTTCAAAAAAGTTTTTTTCTCGTTTTAAAGAAAATAATGTCTTTGACGCAATGACTAATTTTAAAATCCGCGAAATTTATTCCTTCAATTTGATTTCATTTAAAGAAACCTTATTTATTTTGTATAAGAAATCATCTTAAATCTCCATATGATTTTGGCATTGTATAAATTTCCCTATAAGAAAAAATATGGGAACATTAGATTGCATTAAGAAAATCAAAAATTTATGTTTTTTCAAATGTTAATCTTTAAATTTTATCGGACAATGTCAAAATAATGACTCTCTTGAAATTCAAGTCTTTAATATTGATATTTAGAGGTCGCGAATCGAAATTTTTTATTTTCTACTCCAACGTAGGAAAAAATATTTTTGAGCTTTGGAATTTTATATCTTGTCCTAAAATCAACTTACCGGGTAATAGAATATATATTTTTGTAAAAAATATATGCTCCATAAAAATAAGTTCATTCGATTTTTTGATAAATTTACTTCTTTAAAAGTTATTCGAGATTGAAGTTGGACATAAATGGCAGATTATTTTTTATTTTCGGCAAAATTATTATTTTCGAGACGAAAATTTCTATACCATTTTTTTTTAACTCTTGAGAAAAATATCCAGAATAACGTCATACTTGAGTGCATAAACTTTAATATAAGAGATGTATATATCTATTTACGTATACAATAGGTACGTATTTTTATTTCTTTATCAAAATTTATGACTTTTCTTTTATATAGCAAATGTGATTTGACATCCAGATTGCAAAGTTAGGGGATTCTTTCACATAAAGAAATTTGTTCATTTCTTTATCATACTCATTAAAAAACAAATCTCAGCAGGAAGATATAATGACTGTTGGTATAGTTCAAAGTAACTCGCTCTGTTTCCGTCTCTTTTTATCTTTCTCTGTACAAGACAATCGATATCCATGCGCGCGCGCGGGCACCCCCAATGAAATGCAATTTGTTACAAAACAAAGCTTATATGGTACTATTAATCCGTTAAATCATTTTCAATTATTTTCTGTCATCAATGCTTGTGGGTTTTATAGTAGCGTTAATTATTCGTTATAACAATTGATTTGATTATTGTATTATATACAACTGTTAAATAATATAAAGTAGAGTATGTAAAAAAGTTTTTGATTGATGGTTATTAAATTTTATGATTTGGAAAATAGTCAGCATCCTTCCAAATAGAAAAAGATTTTAAGATTTTTTTTTACGAGTACAACTTCGCAGTCGTTCGTAACATTGCTATTGATCATGAGGATAAAAATTACAGTTCATCTTAATATTCTGTGAGTTAATATTCGAAATTATTTCCATTTAAAATATACTTGGAATACTCTTTTCATATATTCAATTACCACTAACGACTATTAATAAATTTTTCTAATCATTAAGTCTTTTAGTATTGGAATTATATAATAGTAGTGAAATTAAAATATAACAAAATTTTGGAGTGATTTATTTGCACAATAAATTATAATATAATATACTGGTTATTCTGTTAGCAATAGCGTTTAAGTTTCTTCCCGTAAAAAAATATTCTGATCAGGCTTGATATGAGTTGATAAGGCCATATAAGAATTTTTGATATATTCATATCTGGTCTGATATGACCTGATATGTCCATATTTAATTTTTGATATATCCTGATATGGCCTGATATGAAAATTGGCCATATCAAGCCTTATCAATTTGATATGTCTATATCAGACTTGATATAGCTTGATAAGCTCATATATAATTTTATATTAATTCTTAATAGGTCCTGATATGGCCTGATATAACCTTATAAAGTTATATATGCTTTGATAAACTTGAAAAAAAAATCCCTGATCAGAGTTGATATGACTTGATAAGACTTCATATAGTCGGATGTACCCTTATCAGTACATAAGTAGTCTTATCTAGTTATATCTTAGTTATATACTCATATAAAAGCATACCAGAGTAAAAAAAACTATATATAATTCATATATAATCGTTTAGATGTATATATAATTATGAATATATATAATATAATATATATAATATATAATATTCATACACTGAAAAAAAAATTTTTTTTCAACCGAGAGAATACTAAATTTTTTACTCGAGTTTTCTTGATTTAAAAAAACTGATATTCTCAACCTTAAAATACCACGTTTTATTATAAGGCTAGTTTTTTTACAGTGAGAAAACTGTATTCTTATAGTTAAAAAATTTTCGTATTTTAATCATAAGAATACCAATTTTTTACCCATAAAGAAATATTTCCTTGGTAGAAAAAAACTTTTTTTTCAGTGTACCCGAGTCGAAATTTTGATCGTATTTTGAACCTCCTAAGGTACGATCAACTTCGGATCATGGAGTTCAAAGTACGATAAATTTCCATGTTAAATTTGATCGTATTTTGAACTCCACAGTGGTACAAATTTCCGTTTTTACCACTCTGGAGTCCAAAGTACGATCAGACAGAAATAAAAATTCGGTCCGATTTTGAACGCCTTGATCGTATTTTATAATGATAATAATAATAATAATACCAGGACTGGGCCATAGTTAATTTTTAAGTCTGGCTCATGCCATTTGATTAAAAATTTATAAAAAAAAGAATTTTTCAATGCCATTTTTTTAGTTTGATTTTGATGTAGAGGTAACGCAATGTTATACCATTTGACTCTTAATTTAGACCTAACTATTGCTAATTATAGAAATAAAGTGAAAATCGCATTTCGTTCTAACCGAGATTCGAACCCAAGCCGCGCGATTGCCAGACCGATAACTAACCCCTACGCCGTACGACCGATGAGGTGATGCACATCTCATCATTCTCATAAACTAAATCTGTAAGGTGACGGTTTATCATTTATATAATTTATGTTACTTGATATTGTGTTTAGATGAAAATTAACCATTTTTTACAAATGTTTATTAGTTAAAAAAATGCAAGAACTAAGTTCTTATCTTATATTACCTTAGACTTTGTACATTGTTCTGTATATTTTTAATAACTTATTTTAGATTTTGATGTTTAAAATTAGAGTATTAAAAATTCAACTGTAACTTATTACATTTTAATTGTTTTAAGACCAAATCAATTTTAACGATATGCAATTGTTTTGGTTAAATAATAAATTAAATATACACTCATTAATCCATTTACCTGACAGTGAAAAATTTAGGACTTTTGTGGGTTCATACGTGCTATGAATTCGAAGATCTGAATAATCAAATATTAACACTGTTGCATGGTACCTGACATATTGATAGGCAGCTAGCAAGATCTCAAAGCCAATTCATAATAATGACAAAATTTATTCAACTATCAGCAAATGAAAATGTACGTAATTTTTGTCAGGACAAAAAAGTACACACAAAAATTTTGAATCAAACTTCTGATAATTGTTACAGTGTTGCCAATTACAAGTGTCTTGAAAATTTTGATATTCCATTAATAATTATGCTTGAAATTCAATGAAGTGAGTTATTAATTGATAGTATTACTATAAGACTATACTTGAGGCTTATGAAAAAGAATAAGCTATATGTCTCTGAAATGTATAAAGATAACTTGCAAACACAATCTTCAGTGTTGCAATATCTAAAAAATAACCATCTCCAATTTGGACTGATTTATTGTTTTATGCAATGATCATGCTGTATTTATTTACAAAACATTCGTAATTGTAAAATTAATCATCACTTTACTATTATTCGTGGAGTAGTTGCCCGATTCGAAAAATAAAACGTAGATTGAACGTATTAAACGTTGAAATCGTCGATTGAACGTATTGAACGTTCAAATCGTCGGTTGAACGTATTGAACGTTAAAATCGTCAGTTGAACGTATTGAATGTTCAAGTCGTAGATTTAATGTTTTTAACGTATCGAAAGTGAGATTTAAACTGTCATTTCAGGTGGGAATCATCAAATTTGATCATTGACTGAGTTTTAGATTAACGTCAATTTGCCAAAATTTGGGTCATATCTGATGTAAGGTTTTACTTAAAGGCTGGACTGAGACTCAGCTCTCAGTCTGGTATGACCAGATTTTGAGCCGTTGTTCATGACTCGAGTCTCCTTTGAGGCTGGTTCCGATCATTAGATTGAATTGATTGTTTTTTTTTTTTTTAGACTTTTGGACGACCTACTACCATATAAAAAGAAGATTTATATTGCAATATTTTATAAATACTGGGAAAGAAATTAATTTTTAATTGTAAAAAATTTAATTGAGCTTGCTATATTAAAAAAAGCATTACCCAAGCGGCACAAATTTTTTTTTGTTAATGTATTGTTAAATTCAAGTTGATAATTATAAATTTCTGACTTCTTGTTAAATAAAATCTCTCAAAAAGTCAATATTTTATTTTGTGACGCTTGGGGTGTTATAAATTCTGCACCACCAGAATTTAAAAGTTATTGGTTACACGGTATTTGAAAAATTGACTCTAATTTTTTTTTCAAAATACGCAGAGGTTCGGAAAACAAGAAATGTTAGTATGACTTTCATTTTACCACGTGATTACTTCGAAAGATTTTATTCACTTCTCATCAATTTTTGTACCTCGCGATTTACATATTTATGTAAAAATACATTTCAAACATTAATTTTATAAATCTGGTCTTATAAATCAGTTTCAAATATTAATAGTGAGCAGTAGAAAAATTAAACGTTTACTTCTAAAGACTAAAATTATTTAGTGTATTATGATTTTTGTAGCATATAACTTCTTAGCTTTTGATGAGATTAATCGATTGCTCAACTGATCGATTGTTTGTGGGTTACTTACCGACAGAATCGATTGTATACTCGAATTTGAATATCGATTGTGGATAATCGAATGTCAACGAGCCGGACATTTGGTAAGTATTTATAAAAAATGAAACAATAACAAGGGTGAACCGTTTTTCTAATTTTTTTTTGCTGGAATCAAATTAAACTGTTATTTATTCGAGCTCATTTCTGTAAAACCTAAAAGATAATTTTGTTACGAGGAAAATTTTTATAGTGACTTATTTTTTTTTTTCGAAAAATCTTGGAAAATAATTATCGAGATACTTTAATTTTCTTCTTGTCTTTATTCAGCAATGATTCATGGATGTAATTTTATTTCAGTATTTTTGTAAGAAACTTACGGTGGTATTACAATGAATAATTTCATGTTTTTGTTAAAATTTTTATTATTTAAAGAATGATTAGTTTTAATTCATGAGTGTATACCTTTTTTCAGTTGTAAATAAATTTCTACAAAATAACTACAGAAGAGATTTTCTATTAACCAGTTTCTTAATTTCAAAGACACTTTACATGTTTAATTCTTAGAGATTTTCTGACTTATTCGTTAAATTTTTCATTTAAATTTTCAGAAAAAGTTGTCCATAATAAATGAACATTCGAAATGTTTTTTAATATAGAATAAATTTTTTTTGCTCGACGGGCAGAAAGCGTCAAATTTCGGCCCGCTGCGCTAAACGAAATTGCCACTTTCTGCCTTCGTCGAGCAAAAAATAGCATACACTCCTCGGGAAGTAAATAAGAAAGCCTCAGATCACATGTTTCTTGACCTCGGCTTCGCCTCGGCCAACAATTACATGTGATCTGAGACATTTCTTACTTTACTTCCCTCGGTGTGTAATATACTATTTATATTGGTTATTTAATCTTGTAAAATGATAGACTAATAGCAACTATATTTTGGTTTGCAAATTTTTTTATCCGTGATATCTTCGTATTTAAAGCAATACATAGAAAAAGTGAATAAGAATTTTCTTATTTTTGCATAGGAAGAATTTCTAAAATAAATAAATATTGCGCTAAGTTTTCTATTTACCAAGCTCTAGCCCATGATTATATTGTCCTCTAATCAATGACTTCAAATTTTTTAAATGTTTTGAAAATCGAAAGAATAAACTTTGGAAATGATAAAGCACTGCTATATAATGAATATTACTATAATATATAGTGGAGTTATAAAGATTTAACTAATGTTTTTAACGATTATAACATGTAACACGTTCAACCGACGATTTTAACGTTCAATACGTTCAACCAACGATTTTAACGTTCAATACGTTCAAACGACGATTTTAACGTTCAATACGTTCAACCGACGATTTAAACGTCTAATACGTTCAACCGACGATTTCAACGTCTAATACGTTCAATCTACGTTTTATTTTTCGACTCGGGTGCAAATAACGTATTTGTTGCTAATGGTGATAATTTTTTAAATGATAGAAGATCATTCTTATGTAAGTGCGATAAAATTGAAAACATTGAAGGTGTCGCGGTAGAATCATTAGCAGCACCTTGCTTCTATATAATAAGTAATATAGTTTAATAAGTAATTAAATTTAATTTAATAAGTAATAAGTTTAAAATAAACTAAAAACATGCTTTTTATAGAAAACCAAACTAAAAAAGAGAAAATGAATTTGGATAAATGTAAATTAACAATAGTGTAAATAAGAAAAATATGTACTTTATTGTAAAAAAAAGCGTAGGGTGCATGGTGTCAATAGTTATAAATGTTTTATTGACAGATATAAGTAGAAGGATTATTATTTCGACACTGATAGAAGGATTTATTTGTATAAAAAAATATTTGTTAATAGTTAACAAATCATTTATTAGAGACCATTTTTTAGTATTAAACAAATATTTCTTAGTATTTAAAATCATTCGTTTGTATTTAATAAATCTGATATTCATTTATTAAATATTAATAAATCTTTTTAAATACTAAAAAATATTTGTTAAGGACTAAAAAGTGGTCTCTAATAAATGATTTGTTAAATATTAACAAATATTTTTAACTATAAACAAATCCTTCTATCAGTGGACAATAGCTTAAAAAGCACCCCACGCTTTTTTTAAAATAAAATACATTTTTTTCTTATTTACACTATTATTAATTTATATTTATTAAAATTTTTTACATTATTCTTAATTCAAATTTATTTTCTATTTTTTAGTTTGGTTTTCTATAAAAAGCGTTTTTTTTAAACTATTATTTAGTTTCTACTTTTTAGTTTGGTTTATTTATTTTAAACTACTATTAATTCCGTGATTACTATTAGTAACTATAATTATGACTATTGCCTTGACTATTGTGCCGAGCCGAGTGCTCAGAATCAAAATGGTACGCATACGCAAGACCACGCGCTTGCCCTATCTCTCTTGCTCTCACGCGAAGGATGCGTGAAAAAATCATTCAATCTTGACGATCTTAATTAGGATAATGGAATAATCTCATCAAATTAATGTATTGTCATCGGTCCTCGATAAGTCTACGAAGTTTAAATGAAATCTGACCGTTTGAAGTGGGTCAAAATCAAGTTCACAGGAGTCGGTTACAAACAAACATACAAATGAAGCTTATAAAAAGCGTGTAAAAATTCAGACACAAATCTATGAAGCAGTACCGATAAATAACACGGAACGAGAATAATAGAAGTATCCATGAAGTTTTATCACGATTTTTGCCAAAAATCTAATTACATTTTATGTATTAAATATTACATCAGAAATATATTTAAGACTTATTTTTTTTTAATTAAAAATATGTATGAATTTATTATAATTACATCTTTATTTGAAGAACATATATTGTGAAAAAATTGTTTATAAGGAATAAATAATTATTTTTAATAGTATTTTCTAGTACACTGATAGAAGGATTTGTTTATAGTTAAAAATATTTGTTAATATTTAACAAATCATTTATTAGAGACCACTTTTTAGTCCTTAACAAATATTTTTTAGTATTTAAAAAGATTTATTAATATTTAATAAATGAATATCAGATTTATTAAATACAAACGAATGATTTTAAATACTAAGAAATATTTGTTTAATACTAAAAAATGGTCTCTAATAAATGATTTGTTAACTATTAACAAATATTTTTTAATACAAATAAATCCTTCTATCAGTGTAGGTTTTTTACATTTTTTAAAACTGATGTATTTTATAATGTAAATATATTTTTGATGTATGTGTTTAAAATTTCTTAATTTCAACACATATTATAATATTATCTTTATATATTCATAGGATTTTGAAAAAAAAAAAAAAAATAAATTGAACTATTTCTCGAAAAATTTAATTTAACACAAATTATATTGCGCTTGAGGAATTATAAAAACATAATAAATTTAGATTTAGATTTAGATTTAGATTTATTCATTTTATACCAAGGCCTAATTGGCCGAATGGCAAATTTATACATATATATGTTAAAACTACATAAAATACAATATTAACTAAAAAGATGATGAAAAATAATACACAGATTAAGTAAAAAATCAGACACAGAATATATAAATAAATATTAGAATTATAATACACGATTTAACTTATTCATCAAGTAATAAAATACATGATTTATAATACATGATTTAACCAATTTACTAAATAACAGTTTACATGAGAGTTCTGAACAATATTAAATATCTAGTTTAAATAAATAGTCATAGATTTTATTTTTGAAAATATCTAAGTTTGAGGAATCAGTAATATCAGATGGTAGCTCCTCCCATAATCGTATAACAGTAATTACAAAAGAGTTTTCATATTGTGTTGTTGTATAATTAGGCAATTTAAAATTTAAATTATTTTTCTTAGCCGCCAATCTTTCTGAGCGCCTTACATCATCATTATCAATGAACAGTTCTCGTAAATAATTTGGTTCACCAGTCACTAAAAGCTTATAAAAATAACATGCTGCAAAGTAAATGCGACGACTTTTAATAGACAGCCAACCAAGTTCACGTCTGTACGGGGTAATATGTTCAGCACGTTTTAAGCCATAAATAAAGCGAACAGCTGAATTTAAAGCACGCTGTAGCTTGCAATCATTATCATAAGTTGAATTCATCAAAACTATAGAGCAGTAATCAATTAAAGGTAGAATAGTTGCAGAGACTAATAGTTTTTTAATATCAACAGTATAAATATTTTTACGTAATTTTAAACTATATAAAGTTGAGTTTATTTTGCTGACAGTTTTTGAGATATGACAGTTCCAGGACAAGTTACATGATAAGTGAAGGCCCAGACATTTTGTAGACTCTGTATAGGGTAAAGCCACACCATCAACAATGATAGGTGGTAAGCCTTCACGCTGGAGCGCTTTTACTCTATTATTAGATCCTAATAGCATAGCCTTAGTTTTTAAGAGATTAACTTCAAGGCCATTTACTCTAGCCCATTCTACAACCGCGAGGGCATCAATATTCATCAGTCTCACTGCATCATGTAATTGGTAAGGATAAAAGTGAATATAGATGTACGTGTCATCGGCATATAAACCATATCGGCTATACATAAGCCGCTTAGTAACTAAGTTCATGACTAGAAGGAATAAAATCGGACCAAGGACCGATCCTTGAGGAACGCCGGACGAAGTTTCCAAAAAACCAACTGGTACCCCTTGTTCATTCACTACTGACTGACTTCTGTTCGTGAGATATGAAAAGAACCAATTTATTGTATCATAAGAAAAGCCTAGCTCAACCAAGGTCTTCAAAATAACCTTTGGATTCACATAATCAAACGCCTTAGTTAAATCGAAAAGAACTAAAAGCGTCAATTTATTATCATCTATTGCTTTACTAACATCATCCACTAGTTTTAACAGAGCTGGTTGTGTTCCATGATGTTTTCTGAAACCAGACTGAAACTTGTCAAGTAGTTCATTAGTCTCAAGATAATTCATCATTTGATTGGCTATTAATCGTTCAAATACTTTGCTTAAATGAGATGTATTAGCTATTGGACGAGTATCGGAGAGTGTACGCGGGGGTGAGATTTTATTCAAGGGGATAATAAAGATCATTTTCCAATTTTGCGGAAATATACCTGTTTCAAGCGACCTGTTAAAGAGAGCTGTAAGAAATATAGAAATTTGAGGGATATGATTTTTAAGCCAGCGGAGATCTAACCCATCAGGACTCTTTCCCTTAGATTTACTAAGCGTTAGATGCAACGCCTTGGTAACCTCAACTATATCAATTTTAGACCACGTGAAGGAGCATGTAACTTGACTACTACATAACAATTGCAGCGAGTTGATATAATCAAGATCACAAGGCGGATGCTTCCTTACTATATTAGCAAAGTAATTATTTAGATCAGAAGCATTAAAATGTTTCAAAGGAGAGGAGTCAGATCTTTTAACTAGTCCTAAATGTTTTAATTTACCCCAAATATTAGTTCCTTGAGGAAGATTTGTTAGTACATTCTTCAAATAATTTTCTCTCGCACTGTTAATTTCTATCTTTAGCTCTTTCCTAATTGACCTGTACACTCGAAGTAGTTTAATGTCGTTGTTTCTTTTTGCACGCTTATATGTAGAATCACGATTTTTACATTTTTCTTTAAGCTCATTTGTCATCCACGGATTTCGGGCTCTCACTATTTTACGTGATTGAAGGGGAGCAAATTCATCGAGTGAAGCAATAACATTCGAATGGAAAAAATGTAATAAATCATTGGGATCGGATGTTTCTAATAATTCCTTGTCTATATTTAGCGACTGCATGATAGAATTACACAAGGCATTATAGTTGGAGTCAGAGAAATGCCTAAAGGTAACAATCTTATTAAATTTTTTGGAAGTTTCAAAAACATATTCACAAATTAAATAATCATGCCCACTTATAAACGGTTGTTGAGACTTATGATAATTACCCAGTTTACATCGATTATCTAATAAAACAACATCAAGCCACGAATCTTTATTATTTGAGTGATGAGTAGCTTCATAAGGAACACAATACAGAGACATTTCCGAAATAAATGTTTTTAAATGATTAGAAACATACGAAGACTCTAATAGGTCACAATTAAGATCACCTGTAATAATAAGATTTTTATAATTAGGCATTAACTTTGAAATAACCTCAAAAAATTCATTTAAAAGATTGCCTTGAGGCCTTCTATAGATCACTGCCAGTAAAAGATGACAATTTGAGACAGAAACAACATCTATAATTAAATATTCTGGTTGATTAATATGATCCGTAACAGAGACATGGAGTATCTTAGATTTTAATGATTTATGGACCAAACAAGCAACACCTCCACCCATGAACACTCGTCCTGTTTTTGGATTAATTAGATTGCGATCTCTCCTAAATATTGTATAATCATCTAAGCAAAACACTGAATAGTCATGCACCGGCTTCAACCAAGTTTCAGTCAGTGCAATAACATGTGGCTTAGTCTCTGCAACTAAATCTAAGAATTGAGCAATATGACCATTGAAACTATTTATATTAAAACTTAAAAGCTTAATTGACGTAGATTTATTATCGTTAATATTGGTTAAATCAGCATGGCGTTATTCAAGGTTATCTAAGTCTAGATCAGAACAAATTTTAATTTTTAAGGAATTCTCATCCTTTTGACATAAATAGACCCATTTTGCACCCAGATATACTTAAAGTGTAGATTCTTGGCCTTATGTTTGGTATTTAATAACAGTTTGTGTGTATCTACACTTAAAAATTCATTAATATAAATATTTCCCTGATACGAATCACCAACAATCTGAGGAAAAACATTTTTAATGAATAAATTTCTTAATTTCTTTCTAGAGTCAATAATATGATCCCGAACTTGTTGTGACTTCATCTTAAGTATAAACGAGTGCAACTTGGGTTTACTTCTTACATTTTCTATATTACTATTGTTATTAATACTATCAGTTTTTTGTTTTTTATCTATTTTTCGAATAGTTAAAATGTCTGATATTAAATTAGAAATATTTAGCACTTCAAAGACTCCTGATGCAATCTCTAATGATGACAAACTTTCCGTAACACAATCCGGGATACCAGTGATAATTAATTCAGATGAAACTCGTGTATTTGTCGAAGAAGTTAATAAATCCTGATTTACTGAGCAACTTGATTTGAGTGAGGCCATTTGATCAGCTAACGTCTTAGCCTTTATTGTATTCAAATTCGTATCTTCTCTAAGTTCTTCTAAAGCAGTAACCAATTTTGAGATTTTATCAGTATTTGCTAGTACATTTGTGTTTATACTCGCTAACTCTACTTTTGTCGCAGATTGTTCTTCTTGAATACTATTCAAGCGCTTGTTAAAGTCGTCAATCTTCGATGACAACAATTTGAATTCTGTAGCGAGAGACGGAATTTGTGCGACCGATTGCATGACTAAGGTCAATTTGTCATCAGCTGACAATGATGACCAATCCGAAGGAAGAGGATTCACAGCAGCTGTACTTGCGGAGGCACTGACCACAGTCGCATTACCTTCAACAGAATTTGAATGAATAGTCGCCATTGACGATTTTTCAGAATTTGATAGAAACACTGAGTCGCTGACAGGAGATTCTGAGCACTGAGGAGAGATTGGCGAAGTGACACTTGATTTCTGTCTTGATCTACTATTTTGAGATGAATTATCCGTTGACTGTGCAATAAATATGTGTAAATAAATGTATAAATAAATAGAATAAATCCATGAAAGTTACAGGTTAATATGGACAAAAATTATTTTTGTGATTAGTTTAATTTGTTCAATCATTATTTATAATTAATAAAATTTTATTTATTACTTTTATCGGACTTGAAGGTTTAAAGTCGGATCTCTCGATGAACGGTCGGACCGAGGAGTTCAAAATCCGATTTCTCGGTAAACAGTACGTCCAAGACGTTCAAAATCGGAACTAGTCGGACCATGGAGCTCAAAGTAAGATCAATTTCGGATCAGGAAGTTCAATATACGAACTAGTCGGACCATGGAGCTCAAAGTACGATCAATTTCGGATCAGGAGGTTCAATATCCGATCGAAATTTCGACTCGGGTATATATGAATCATATAGAATTCTATATAATTTTTTTTACTCAGGTGGGTATTTTGTGATTACTATAAAACATTCTCTTTTTTTATCCAAGAATCTGTTACTTCAATGATTAACAATCTTTCAATAAATAGTAATTTGCGAATGAAATAATAGGAACTTAAAAAAAATTTTATTTCACATAAATTATTAGTTTTGTCAAGTTCATAAATTGTTAGCCGGGCCCTCCAGCAATATATAGTTCCATATACTAAACAAAAATAATTCCATCAAAATTTGAGCTTTTAATTCTGATTTTACCTCTATTATTTTTTTAATTTTAAAGGAATTATAAATTCTAAAGCAACGAACTACCTTAACAATATCGTAGAATCATTTTTGCGATTTCATGTATATGTAGATAATTTTATAAATCTACATATAGATACCATTGTTACTTATATATTGATAATTAATAATTAATAAATTAGATGAAAAATTTTGTTCACTACGAACCGATTATGTATACGATTTGCATTACTTGTAGTTATAACAAACTACGCACTTCAAGTAAGTCTCTTAGGTAAACAGGTAGTGAATTAGTCTTCCTAGCGTCAGGTCCACGGTTCGATTCCCACACGCGCCGATTTTTTTTTTTTTTTTCTATGGAACTAATTATTTATAATGATACTTAATGCTATATAATTATATATATAATTATTTTTCATACATAATCATATAATATAATTATATATAATTTTTTTTACCCGGGCGGGTATATAGTCTGATATACTTATATCAAGGCATATATAGTCTGATATGGCCAATTCCCATATCAGGCCTGATATGGACGGTTTATATCAGGCCTGATATAGTCTGATCAGAAAATTTTTTCACGGGTTGTTATTTCAGGGAAGTATAATAAGAACGAGTATATAACGTTATTGTATATGCTGGGATGAGAGGGTAATGAAGAGTTGATTTTAAATTAGCATACGGTAACAAGTGGCGGCGAAAGGAAATCCCAGTGGTACGATTTTATTTCCGGCTAGTTCCGACTTCAATTCTGCTCTGTTTCAAAGTTCTTCATCTAGCTCTATAGCTTTTATCCACCTCTATCGTTGGGATTCTGTTGGTTTTATCTCTGATTGAATTTCTTCCTTATACTTTTTTACTTTTATTTTGATCAGTTTAGTTAAAGTCTAATTCATAGCTATCTCTGTAAATATTTTAAGTTTTATGTGTGTCTACTGTATGTCAGACTTGTACTGTGCCAGTTTACATAAATTACTTCCACCAATTAATTTTAATACTATATATCATTAATAATTACATATCAGTTAGTTTATCATAACTTGAACATTTATCAAATTGAATTTGAAAGTTAATTTACGTTAATTGATAGCATAAAGTATAAAGTACCTGTATTTAATTATCACTCAAACTTGAGTTTTGATAATGTGCGTAAACGCTCCCGCATGTGAGGGTCAATCAAGAATCGAATACAAGTTTCTTCATAGGTCAACTATACGATCGAATGAGAAATCATGCGCAGTTGTTTTATAGGTCACGCTAGTGATTAATAAATAACTATAAATTACTCAACTTTCTGAGGTTGTGTCAGGTATTCGAGTTTGAGCTTTTATACTGATTTTTACTGCTATAAATCTCCATCGTTTACATTTTCAATACACATAACTTGAATGACTAAAAGCTTTTAATGAACAAAGTATACACAAAAAGAAAAAAGCAGGACAAGCTAACTACATATTTTTTTTTTTTATTATTTGTCTTTAATAATTTCATCAGTTTCTTTTCTTCCATGATTATTTTTCATTCTTTGTTTTTATCTTGTTTTCTCAGCTTTTATCTTTTCATTGGTTTATTTTTTTTTGCATGCCTTTTCCTTTCGTTTTTTTTTTTTTTTTCTTTAATTTATACACTTTCACACCTCACCAACAAACTCGTTAGGCTACCTATCAATCGATATTGGCCCAATTTGTCAAAGAGCTTTGAAGAGAGAAATTCATGTGGCCAAACACTCGTCAATGACTTCGTGTCTAAAACATCCACTTATGAATCGTCCATATGCTGCCAACAAGCGAAATTCAAATCAATTGAAATAAAAAGGTACCATTGAAAATTTAATTCCCTCGTTATGGCTTAAAGCCACTTCAGTTAATTATATTTACCATCTTGACATTAATATATTCGTTTTATTGATTCTTTTTTTTATTTTCAGTTTCAATTTCAACTAATTATAAAAAAAATTTTTTTTCTTCATTCAATTTATATTATACTCAGTTATTAAAATTGACAGTTTTTTAATCTAAAAATCAATATTTTATTTTATTGACTATTGAGACAAAGAAGGTAAGATAGAAAGTAAATGAAAAAGAAAAAAAAAAGAAATTACCCTTGGCTTGTTCTTTGTATTGACTATTACTTCAAGCCCCGCCTGGTAGTCGGATGAGAAATATATTCGATGTTCTCGAGTGTAAGCTAATTTGGATAAATTATAGCAGTTTTATAAGTTGTAAGACCGTATCCCATAGAGATTTGATTTTTCCCGTGGCCGTTTTTTTTATTTTCTTTTTTTTTATGCTGCAATATATTCTTTGTGAGTGGCACAACGGCACAATTTTACTTCTAATTGACTGAGGAGGTCGCTGGAGACTAGATAAAAAAAAAATTGCCGTAAAAAAGCCACAATTTTTCTATGAGTCTATACATATGGGTGATTCTCTGTAAGGACGTCTTAAATCTGTACAAAATTGTACGACCAAATTATTTTTGATTTTATTAGAAAAAAAATTAACAAGGGCTACAAAACTATCAGCTTAATTATAATAAATAATCAGCCGAATTAATTTTTGCTTTTTCGATATTTGTGTATCTTTTGCCATATAACATGATAGGGGACTGACTGCCAGGGGACTGATTTTTTTTATCAAGTTGAGAAAAATCAAGCAAACTATTTCAATGCATTCAACTTTTTAAGTTCTCAATGAATCTTTACATTAATTAGAATAATATTAAGACTTATGGATCCAATTTTATAAATAAATTATAAATAAAAATAGTTGCCAGGGGACTGAGTTTTGAAGTGTCCCAGACACATATTTCCAGCACAAACGGTGCTTTGACACTAAATAAAATGCCGATAAAGCGCTAACAGCCCTATTGTTATTAACTCAAGGCTAGTTAGAGCCTTATAAACCTTACAAAAGGTAAAATAACACGCTAGATTTTTTTTTTTTGGCTTTGTACTTCTGTATGTACTTCTGGCAGGGGACTGATCTTAAAATGCCTGGGACAAACTTTGGTTTAATGAATTTAATGAAACAAATTAATTTTCGGTACTTTTTATTGAAGAAAATTGTTAGTTAACTAATTAAGTTTATAAACATTATGGATCAAATTATATATTATTGACGAACAACTTAAAATTTAATCTTGAAGTTTTAATTTTGGGTCTGGGACAGCCCAGGGGACCCGAGTCAAAATTAAAAAAATGATTTGAGCCTATTGAGCCTCCTTTCTTTTGTTGTTGGGTTTGCATGAAAATTTAAAACTGTATTTTCACCCTCATCGGCCTAAAAATAGGCTGTTGAGGTCGAAATCACAGTTTAAAACTGTATTTTGGGCCTAAAGAGCCTACCTCGAGGGTCTGTAGGTTGTTTCCATCTTTTTATTTTTTAGAACATATAATATTTTTATAATAGCAAAAATTTTATAATTAAAAAACTGGACTTAGAAAATTTTTAACTTTTATCGTTGCAAAAAATTTTTTAAGTGTAGAGTTGAAATAAAAATTATGACTATTGTAATTAATGTTGCAACAATTGATCAATAATCCATAAAATATACGGACAGTAATAAGCAATAACATCTCAACTTAAACTTTTTCTAATGTTTATCGTTAACATATTCGGGTTTATATATGGGGCATTTCATGCCAAATCGACCACTCTTGACCTCGACGATTTTCGATTTCCTGAAATTTTTGTATCTTTCTCTACCCTACTGAAAACAATTTTAAAAATTTTTTCAAAATTTTTACCCAATCAAAAAAAAGTTACGAGTTATTTAAAGAAAAATATGTTTTTTTTTTTTGTTAAATAACCATAACTTTTTTGAAAATTGACTTATTGGGATTTTTTCTTTTTTTAATTTTTGTTTTAAAATGTACTTTTTAGAAAAAAAAAAAAATCAAAATAATAATTTGGATTCATATTCTACGTTTTTTTTTTTAACTTTTGGAAAAAACGAAAATTTGGGGATGATGCTCAGTTTTGATTTCCGATTTATTTTTTTTTATAAAAAACCAGTATTTTTTGCGAATTTCCTAAAATTTTCAGAGTGGCATTTTTTTTTCTTTCTATTGTCTTTTTTAGAAATGAAAAAAAAAAATTTTTTTTCAATGTTTGTTTTTCGTTATACCACTGAAAATTTTTCAGCAGACTTAGAAAACTTCAAAATCCGAGAAAAAGAATTTTAAATGACAATCATCGATAAGATGGATTATTTTTTTTTTTTCAAAACTATAGTCTGATAGTGAGAAAATACTCAAATTCTCCTGAATTTAGGATATGTAAATTATTTAAACGTGTAAAAAAATGAAATCACATTCCATTCAAGTCTACTGTTTATAAATCATTCAACAAAAATATTTTTTGTTGTAAATGAAAATAATTTCAAACAAATTTTGTTTGAAATTAATTGCCTCAAAATTTTTGAAAGTTCATGCGTTGCTCCAAAATGGATCAAACAACAATTTCATTTTTGTTGTTGCATGTAGTTTTGGAAAAATACAAAAAAAAATTGAATACTTTTTTTAATTTTTGATCTAACTTCATTGAAAAATAATAATCAAATCTCTTCGATGATTGTTATTTTAATTTTTGTTTTATTTTTTTCTCGGATTTTGAAGTTTTCTAAATCTGCTGAAAAATTTTTAGTGCTACAACGAAAACAAACATTTCAGAAAAATTTTTTTTTTTCATTTCTAAAAAGACAATAGAAAGAAAAAAAATGCCACTCTTAAAATTTCAGGAAATTCGCAGAAAATGCTGAAATATTTTATAAAAAAAAAATCGAAAATCAAAAATGGCATTTATCCCGAAATTTTCGTTTTTTTTCCGAAAGTTTAAAAAAAAACGTTGAATATGGATCCAAATTATTATTTTTATTTTTTTTTCTAAAAAGTACATTTAAAAACAAAAATTTTCAAAAAAAAATATCCC
Source organism: Cotesia glomerata (assembly GCF_020080835.1). NCBI lineage: Eukaryota > Metazoa > Arthropoda > Insecta > Hymenoptera > Braconidae > Cotesia > Cotesia glomerata. The sequence continues at coordinate 6,918,669 of NC_058167.1, forward strand.
AATAAGTCAATTTTCAAAAAAGTTATGGTTATTTAACAAAAAAAAAAACATATTTTTCTTTAAATAACTTGTAACTTTTTTGGTTGGTAAGAAAATTTGAAAAAATTTTGAAAATTATTTTCAATAGGGTAGAGAAAGATACAAAAATTTCAGAAAAATCGTCACCATATAAATTTAGTTTTTGAGAATGATGAGATGTAAATCAACTCATCGGTCGTACGGTGTAGGGGTTAGTTATCGGTCTGGCAAGCGCACGGCTCGGGTTCGAATCTCGGTTAGAACGGATTTTCATGTTATTTCTATAATTAGCGAATGTTAGGTTTAAATTAAGAGTCACACAGTCTGAATTTGCGATAGCTCTACAATATAAATAAAATATAGATATGACATTGGCAAAATCCTTTTTTTATCATTTTTTTTATCAAATGGCATGCGCCGGACATAGCATGCCGCTAACAGCAGCCATTTTTATCTGAATCCATTCCCCTTTCCTTTCTTTCCCCTCGCCTACATCGTATTAACCAATAAGGATCTTTTTTACGGTAGAGATGTAGGCTCAGTAGGCTCAATTTATGGTTCTAAAACGGTGATTTCAGCCTAACTTTGGTAAAAGCGGACAAATATACGACTTGTAGGCTGAAATTACAGTTCTGATATACGCGTCATAATAGTCGAAAAAATCTAAAACCATAATTTCAGCCTATAACTCCTCGAGTAGGTTGTGGAGGCTCAAAATATGTTTTTAATTTTGACTCGGGGACTGACATTTCGGTGGTTTACGAATTTATAGCAAAAAAACCAAAATTTATTCCATTTTAGTTTTCAATGCTCCAAATAGAAATGTTTTTTTACTTTCGTAATAAATTTTTTTTAGTAACAAAATAACAATTTTTTTAATAAAAAAATGCCTGGGATAGCAAAAAACATCCTTACAGAGAATCACCCATATATATATATCAGGCTAGCCAGAAGCTAGTACTCAACTATGAGTGCTTTATGTGCCATCATTGTAGAATCAGCTAATTGGATGAGAAAAATTATTTTCAGAACAATGGCTATCTCAAGTAATTTCTCGCGATGTTCAGAGAAGGGTCATGTAATCTTTGTCATGTTTTCTTCAACAATCCTCATTCCAATTTATTTTTATTAGTAGGACATAAGATAAAAAAATGTAAAAGATAAGGATATTTTTTAATTTAATCAACTCTTTGATTTTTGTAATTTTAATTTTACTTATTATCATGTGATTGTCGATAATTACGAATTATGCATAACAGAACTTTGGTTCAATGACTCTTTGTCATTTTTGATCACAACCCGAGTCAAAATTAAAAACATATTTTGAGCCTCCACAACCTACTCGAGGAGTTATAGGCTGAAATTATGGTTTTAGATTTTTTCGACTATTATGACGCGTATATCAGAACTGTAATTTCAGCCTACAAGTCGTATATTTGTCCGCTTTTACCAAAGTTAGGCTGAAATCACCGTTTTAGAACCATAAATTGAGCCTACTGAGCCTACATCTCTACCGTAAAAAAGATCCTTATTGGTTAATACGATGTAGGCGAGGGGAAAGAAAGGAAAGGGGAATGGATTCAGATAAAAATGGCTGCTGTTAGCGGCATGCTATGTCCGGCGCATGCCATTTGATAAAAAAATGATAAAAAAAGGATTTTGCCAATGTCATATCTATATTTTATTTATATTGTAGAGCTATCGCAAATTCAGACTGTGTGACTCTTAATTTAAACCTAACATTCGCTAATTATAGAAATAACATGAAAATCCGTTCTAACCGAGATTCGAACCCGAGCCGCGCGCTTGCCAGACCGATAACTAACCCCTACACCGTACGACCGATGAGTTGATTTACATCTCATCATTCTCAAAAACTAAATTTATATGGTGACGATTTTTCTGAAATTTTTGTATCTTTCTCTACCCTATTGAAAATAATTTTCAAAATTTTTTCAAATTTTCTTACCCAACCAAAAAAAAGTTACAAGTTATTTAAAGAAAAATATGTTTTTTTTTTTGTTAAATAACCATAACTTTTTTGAAAATTGACTTATTGGGATATTTTTTTTTGAAAATTTTTTTTTTTTAATTTACTTTTAGAAAAAATAAAAATAATAATTTGGATCCATATTCAACGTTTTTTTTTAAACTTTCGGAAAAAAAACGAAAATTTCGGGATAAATGCCATTTTTGATTTTCGATTTTTTTTTTATAAAATATTTCAGCATTTTCTGCGAATTTCCTGAAATTTTAAGAGTGGCATTTTTTTTCTTTCTATTGTCTTTTTTAGAAATGAAAAAAAAAAATTTTTCTGAAATGTTTGTTTTTCGTTGTAGCACTAAAAATTTTTCAGCAGATTTAGAAAACTTCAAAATCCGAGAAAAAAAAATAAAAACAAAAATTAAAAATAACAATCATCGAAAAGATTTGATTATTATTTTTCAATGAAGTTAGATCAAAAATTAAAAAAAGCATTCAATTTTTTTTGTATTTTTTTCCAAAACTACATGCAACAACAAAAAAATGAAATTGTTGTTTGATCCATTTTGGAGCAACGCATGAACTTTCAAAAATTTTGAGGCAATTAATTTCAAACAAAATTTGTTTGAAATTATTTTCATTTACACAGCAAAAAATATTTTTGTTGAATGATTTATAAACAGTAGACTTGAATGGAATGTGATTTCATTTTTTTACACGTTTAAATAATTTACATATCCTAAATTCAGGAGAATTTGAGTATTTTTTCACTATCAGACTATAGTTTTGAAAAAAAAAAATAATCCATCTTATCGATGATTGTCATTTAAAATTCTTTTTCTCGGATTTTGAAGTTTTCTAAGTCTGCTGAAAAATTTTCAGTGGTATAACGAAAAACAAACATTGAAAAAAAATTTTTTTTTTTCATTTCTAAAAAAGACAATAGAAAGAAAAAAAAATGCCACTCTGAAAATTTTAGGAAATTCGCAAAAAATACTGGTTTTTTATAAAAAAAAATAAATCGGAAATCAAAACTGAGCATCATCCCCAAATTTTCGTTTTTTCCAAAAGTTAAAAAAAAAAACGTAGAATATGAATCCAAATTATTATTTTGATTTTTTTTTTCTAAAAGTACATTTTAAAACAAAAATTAAAAAGAAAAATCCCCAATAAGTCAATTTTCAAAAAAGTTATGGTTATTTAACAAAAAAAAAAACATATTTTTCTTTAAATAACTCGTAACTTTTTTTTGATTGGGTAAAAATTTTGAAAAAATTTTTAAAATTGTTTTCAGTAGGGTAGAGAAAGATACAAAAATTTCAGGAAATCGAAAATCGTCGAGGTCAAGAGTGGTCGATTTGGCATGAAATGCCCCATATATAAACCCGAATATGTTAACGATAAACATTAGAAAAAGTTTAAGTTGAGATGTTATTGCTTATTACTGTCCGTATATTTTATGGATTATTGATCAATTGTTGCAACATTAATTACAATAGTCATAATTTTTATTTCAACTCTACACTTAAAAAATTTTTTGCAACGATAAAAGTTAAAAATTTTCTAAGTCCAGTTTTTTAATTATAAAATTTTTGCTATTATAAAAATATTATATGTTCTAAAAAATAAAAAGATGGAAACAACCTACAGACCCTCGAGGTAGGCTCTTTAGGCCCAAAATACAGTTTTAAACTGTGATTTCGACCTCAACAGCCTATTTTTAGGCCGATGAGGGTGAAAATACAGTTTTAAATTTTCATGCAAACCCAACAACAAAAGAAAGGAGGCTCAATAGGCTCAAATCATTTCTTTAATTTTGACTCGGGAATATATACACATAGTTTGGATACTTATGAAATAAATTAAAAAAACAACATTATTGTCCCACGATCAATTACCAATAATTTAATGAAAAACGTTACTAAAGTAATTCATAAAACCAACGAACGATTCAAAACTGCTTTGAAAATATAACATAAATATAACATAAATAATTCATTATCACCAAAAAATGTATGAACTCGTAAAATAAAGGCAAAAATTCCCACCAAAATTTTTTTATAATACAAAATTGAAACATAAAAATTAATTTTAAAATAACAACATATCCTTCACAAAATTTTCTTTATTAACTTATAACATGGATTAATATTTGACATATCACCACATTCACACACAAGAAAAAAAATTTACCTTACTCAAGAAAATAATTTTGAAGAACTTTATTTTCTTGATTTAAGTACAAAAATTCTTAAACTAAGAAATTTTTTTGGTTTTAATAAATTTTACTTGAATTAAGAATTTTTCTCTTGATTTAAGTTAATTTCTTTTTTCCGTGCACGTACAAAACAATATAAATGAATAAACAAATTTTATATAGCACGATCCCGAGTCGAAATATCTATCCTCAATTAGTACTCAACAAATCCAAGTATAAGCTTCAATCTAACCTCCCTAAGTTCAAAGAGCATTTTGAGTCTCAAATGATGCTCAAAAGCCTCAAATGAACGTTATTAGTACTCAATGAATTTCAAAGAATATTTATCTACTCTAAATGAGTTTTGATTCTGGATTGGTCTATAAAATTTCCTATAATATATTGAAACACTAAATTTTTGCTTAATTTAAAAATTTAATTATTTAGACCATTAAACCTCGCGGATAAGAAATAATCGCCTAAACTTCTAAAAATGGGGATTCGCTGCTCTGGGATATTCCGCTCCCGTGAACCAATGAGTGTCTTTGTCTTTAGATGAATTTATTAGTTTTAGACAGAAGTTCTCACGCGTGCCAGTTAACTTGCTTTAATTACTTACAATTTTCAACTGCAAAGATGACCCTTCGTCCTTGATTTACCGTTTGGCAGGTTGCAGGTAGTCGTGGTAAAGAGGTGTTGGTGTTTTCAACAATAAATGGTGATTGGCGACAAGGATTATAACAAACTTAACTTTATTTCACCAAATCAACACTTTAAATATAAACTTGTAGTATTTCGGTAACGCAATTCAACGAAATACTTGTAAAAATAGGACACTTATACTTAGGATTATAACTAATTAAATATTAATGAATAAACGTGGTGAATAATCACCTAATGCAAAATAATAAAATTAATAGAAATGATATAAAATATTATTTCAATGGATAATAAACTTTTAGAGATTTAGTGAGTAGTCACCTAATAGTAGTAATAATAATTTATAAGATTTGACTAAGAAAAATCTAGCGTGGTGGTTGACACCGGGGGATAGATCGAAGTGTCGATCAATGCTCAGGTTTTGAGGTTTGTAACCGCTCTTCCCCTCCTCGTGTCGTCTTGTGACGTCACGGGGGCTACACATTAATTTAGCTAGTGTCGGTAACGAAAATCTCGGGTGGTAGTTCGCCAGGCTGATAAAATCGGGACATTTTGTAGTGTCTCAATATGTAATAAATAATAGTTTAAAAAAACTAAAAACACGCTTTTTATAGAAAACCAAACTAAAAAATAGAAAATAAATTTAAATTAAGAATAGTGTTAAAAATTTCAATAAATATAAATTAATAATAGTGTAAATAAAAAAAATGTATTTTATTTTAAAAAAAGCGTGAGGTGCATGGTGTCAATAGTTATAAATATTTTATTGACAGATATGAGTAGAGTGATTATCATTTTGATAATATCTTAAAAAGCACCCCACGCTTTTTTTAAAATAAAATACATTTTTTTATTTACACTATTATTAATTTATATTTATTGAAATTTTTAACACTATTCTTAATTTAAATTTATTTTCTATTTTTAGTTTGGTTTTCTATAAAAAGCGTGTTTTTAGTTTTTAAACTATTATTTATTTTTACTTTTTAGTTTGGTTTATTTATAAAAGCGTGATTTTTTAGTTTTTTTAAACTATTATTTGTTGATTATCAAAAATATTCAGGCGCGCAAATTACCCACGGAGAGTTACATACTGACATACTGACATACTGACATACAAGTGAAGCTAATAAAAAATAATTATTTATAAATATTATAAATACGGGGAATCAGAGTTCGATTTCGGAGAGCGAGCCTGAGAAACGGCTACCAGAACCAAGGAAGGCCGCAGGCGCGCAGATTACCCACGGAGAGTTACTGACATACTGACAAACTGACATACAAGTGAAGCTAATATAAAGCGTGTAAAAATGAATCGCAGGGCAAAAAAAAATTATGAAAATTAACGACGAAGAAAACAACTCGGGTAAATGTGTAGACATATGTCACATCACTGCAGTGAATAGTAAATCGTAAAAAAATATAAAACTCAATCCTAAAATTTACAATAATGATGTTTATTCTTAATAATAACATTAAAATAAATATTTTATGGGAAGAAATTACTAATTTGATGACTATGTACACAGTAAAAAATATTGTGTAAAATCAACACAGTTTGTGTGTTAAAAACGGTTGACACGAAATTTGTGTTGAAATTTTGACACAAACTTTGTGTAACCCCTTTTTAACACAAAGATTATGTTAAAATATCGCTACAAGAGGGCGCAAAGAATCCTACACTTTTAAAGTGTCAATCTTAACACAAAATAAATGTTAAATAATTTTATTTATTCTAATCAACTGTTTTATACCTATAAAATAATTTTTTTTTATTTCCTCAACTGTAGTCAATAATATTTATTAAAAAAAAATTTTTTTTTTATTTACATTTTATTAAATCAACAGTTATTGAATGTAAATAATTGTAGGTAAAATTTTAAATAATTAAATCGAAAAACAATTTATAGATTTTAGAAATGAAGCAGCAAATTAAAAAATATAATTGTCTTTGTTATTTAATAATATTAATTATATTTTCATATTAGATTATATAAGAATATTAGATTATAAGAAATAATTAGTTATAATGAAGATTAATCTTTTAAAACAAGGTTGTTAAACGTAGCAGGCAAATTTAGTTTGGCTCAAACTTTAGTATTTTTCCACTCCAGAATAAACATGACAGTCACTTTTTGACTTTGATTTACATCAAATTTTTTAATGTTAGATGAATTCCCACTTATCTAAAAAAAAATAAAACTTACGTCAAAATAAATTTTAGTATTGTATACTTGGTATAAAAAAAAAAAAAATTAATAAAAACAAAAATCACTAACTGGCAGTCGAAAAATTCAGAAATTTTAATTAATAATAATCATAAATTTTACAGAGAATATTTTTTAATATCTACTATTAAGAGTACTTAATTTTATAAAAACAAATTTTAAGGTTATCTTTGAAGAAAGAAAGTTTATCTACAGTATTCAGAAATTTCAATAATAAATAAATAATCACTCACCGTTGATTACATCAATTTTTTTGTTCGTATTATAAACTCACTTTATCTTTAATTTTTCGAATAAATAACTCTATTATTAACACTCAAAACACCAACAAAATAGATGCCAATGATGACGCTCACTTTGTGAAAACGGTTGCTGCGTAAAGTAAAGAACCGACGCGCTGTTAACACAAAGTTAATGTTATATTGATGGAGATTTTGACACAAACTTTGCGTTAATTCCACAGTAACATACAAAATGTGTTAATGAAGAGTGTATAACACATTTTTTATGTTACAAAATAAAGTAACACAAACTTTGTGTTATTTTAACACACTACAATTTTTAACACAAACCGTTTTCGACACAAATACACAATATTTTTTACTGTGTATGTAATAATTTCAAAAAAAATTCAATTATTTTTTTAACTAACATTGAATTAAGAAATAACATAACTAGCCTTGTCATTTTTTGTGAAACTACGAAAATAAAAATGAGATATTTCGACCAGGAGCAAATTAAATTTATTTAGAATGACCACTCATATGTTAAAACTATTCCTAAAACTTATTATATCAAATTAACTTGTTAAGACACGAATTCAGTCTAAGACTTTTCCAATTATATTAAATTTGAAAAACCCATTTTTTCGTATAAATACATCAGAGAAAAAATTTTTCCTATTGTCTAATTATCAATGAAAAAAATTCGTTTGTTATTTAGTGTTGATGTCTTATAAGTTTAAATTTAGTGATAATTTTAACACACATCTATAAAAATACTTCTTTTATATTTTTAATTATGATAATTATCAACTTTCGCATGAAATTCGTAAAATATTCATTTTCTGTTGATGTGAAATATTTATTTATAGAAGGATCTAATTTTTATATGCCAGGCAAGAAGAAAATTCGAAAATAACTGAGCGAATAATTATACTGGAATGTCTCACTAATTTGCAACTGCAAACCAGCAGAAATAAAATTTAAAAAATAACTGTGTTTTTTGCAATTAAATTAGAAGCTGTTGACGCTTAGCTTGAAAAGCAGTTTTAATTAATAAAAAGTGAAAATAAATTTTGTTACTGCTCTGAAAATATATAACAAAGTTACAAAGAACAAAAAATCCACAATTACAAATCGGTTAGTTTATTTTTTTTAAACAGCACTCTAACAAAGTAGTTAATTAATTTAATAGAAAAAACTTTGAACTACAAAAATTTAGAAGAATTTCGTCAATAAAATATAAAAATTTTTGAACTAAGTGAAATTTACTTCAAGCCAAAAAACTTCTTCAAAATGATTTTCTTGGCTTGAAATTTCTTCTCTTGAATTAAGTCAACTTTTTTTATTAGTGGACTGATTTCTTAGGTTTTTGCTAACTTGAATCCGAATGTTTTGCCGTTAGGGAGAGAAAAATATTGATTCTGTTCATATATTCACACGGAAAAAAGTAAACTGTAATAAATAACAGTCAATTTATAATAAGTAATGATCAACTGCTAAAAATTACCATTTCAAACAGTAAAATCGTGATTTTATTATTCACTATGTAATATTTATCATTTAAACGTTACAATTTACTCTTTACATGGAAGAAAATACTATTTCAAACAGCAATATTTGCTATGTAAATGTCTAAAATGTTAAAGTGTAATAATTAAGAATTCAGACTTTGATATTTATCATTTCGTACCTAAAAAATGATCTTATGATTTGTAAAAAGTATAAAATAAAGTTAGTAAAATTCCAATACAAGCAATGTCAATATTTACATAGTAAAATGATAAATTTTAAACGCAACGTTAAAAATCAAACTGTAATTATTGACTTGCTTGGACTGGCAAAATGTATATTTTAAAAGTATAATTTTTACTGTTCCAAATGTTAAATTCTCCCAGAGTGAGACCCCCTTCTCTTTCATCTGAGTTCCCCTTCTCATAATATGGACTATATATTGAAATGGCAATTTTTACTGTTTGAAACTGGAATTTTTTAAGATGAAAGAGTCGTTATTTACTATAGTGACAGCTACTAATCACTTATTTTGGATATTAAATTATAAGTTGTGGCTTTTATACTTTCTACATTAAGTTCTGTAATATTTATATTTTTGGCACCCCGATGTCCGCTTTACTGTTTGAAACTATAAAAATTAACCGAAATCCGAGTGAATATTACAGTTTATTTTTTTCCGTGCAAATAATATGTACTTTTCGTACCTTTATATTTTCAGATGAACTTTTAGAGGATATTACGGACTATAAATCAGGTGTGAATTTCACTCCGCATTCACTGGAAATTAAATTTGTTTTTAATTTTTAATTTTATTAAAATTTTGATTTTTTTCAGTTTCTGTTCTTTTCTATTTTATACATTTCACAAATATAAAAAAGCGCCATTCGACCCTACCCAACATGGATAGTCAGATTTCTTGTTTAAATATTGAAAAAAAACACGTTAATAAAAGGCAACAATGTCCAAAAATCTATTTTTTATTATATTTTTGCAAATAACGATATGAGACTGACGACAACAAATAGATATTCAAAGACATCTACTTAAAAAATAGGATTCGAAATAGACGAAAGTTATTTGACGATAAAAGCTAAAGTTAATTTATTTTTGATTTTATTTAATTTTCCCAACTATGAAATAAATTGAAAAAAGTATCAAAAGTTGACGAATAATAGCTTTAATTGAAGGTAGTCATGTGAAATTAAAAATAAATTTAATGGATTCAAGCTATCTTTTACGGCTTAAAAATTATTTAAAGAAAAAGAGCCGAAATACATTCATTGAAAAATTTTTTCAAAGTCACGGAATCAATTAAAAAAATCATCGAAACTAGACGAATAATAGCTTAAATTGAAGGTAATTAAATGAAGTTTGAGATAAATTTAATAGACTTTATCTATGTTTTACATCTAGAAAATTATTTCCATAAAATATACGAAATTCAAAACTTTTTAAAAATAAAAAAAAAGTGCGTGCGTATAAAGTACACATGTCAGAAGTGACACTTCTTTGGCAAACTAATTTTTAAATCTCGTTAATATTTATTCTCTTTTAAGCTTTAGATTTCCGAGAATCAGAGGGAAGGAGAAAAAAAAAGATTTGTTGAGAATTTAATTAATTTAATTGCAATTAAAATTATAAAAGTGTCGAAAACCCGACTAGAAATTACTTTGGGATTAACCAGCGTATACATCTGGACCTGATTGGGTCCCGAAGAGGCACGCCCAATTGGGAAATCCTTATAAGGGCCTAATTAGCCCCCAATCGGGCAATCCCAACGTAAAAATAAAAATTTTTATTCAGTTTTTCCCGATAGGGCCCTGCATGGGACCTAAATGGGAAATCCCAATGCAAAAATGAGCAGTTTCATTCAGTTTTTCTCAATAGGGCCCTGTGTGGGACCTAAATGGGAAATCCCAACGTAAAATTAAAAATTTTTATTCAGTTTCTCCCAATAGGGTCCTGTGTGGGACCTAAGAGGGATAACCCAACGGAAAAAAAAAATCCAATTTCTAAATTTTCCCCAGTGGGATCTGTGTGGGATCTAAGAGGGATAACCCAACGAAAAATAATAATAAAATTGCTAAGTTTCCCCGAGTGGGATCGGTGTGGGAACAAAGAGAATTTTCCCAACGTAATGTAAATAAGGCATCGATGGGTTTTCCTAACTGGGCTCGTAGTAGGATCCAATTGGGATAACCCAACCTGAGAGTAGATGCATGAAGAAATAATCTTTAAATTTAGACAATCGTTTATTTATATAAAAAATCAATCACCCAAAGATCTGTGAGCTTATATTCTTAGCATAGATTCATTGTAAATTAATTAGAAATAAAAATAAAAATTAGCCGATAAGTATAGAAAAGAATTAGGAAAAAAAATCATTTAACATTGTTAAATAAAAACTACAAAATTTAGCTTCATCAAATTTTACATAACCTTATATTTTGAAAAATTTAATTTTACGAGATTAAAAATACATTCTAAAAAATCGGGATGAATTCGGAGTAAATCTTAATCCAAATTAAAATTTAATCCCATTACTCGGAGTATTGGTGTAAAGTAATTAAACAATTTGCGTGTAGAGTGAATCCGGAGTTTTTTTAGCGGAGTTATTCTAGATTAATTTGGGATCAATTCCAGATTAAATTCAAGTACTCCCACAGAAAAAAAGGTTCTACTTGAGCCAAGAAAAATATTTTTCTTTCCTAATTATTTTCTTGAGCGAAAAAAAATTTTGGCACAAGAAAATTTCACTTATTCCAATAAAATTAATTTTCTCTTGCTTATTAAAGAAAATAAGTATCTTGATCCAAGAAAAATTTATTTAAGAAGTTAAGAAAAATCTTGTTGTTTTGAGAAAAATTCAAGCCTCTTGCTCCGAAAAAATTCTAGTTCTTGATAGAAGTAAATTTTCTTATCTTGAGAAAAATTTCTCTCTTGCTCCAAAAAAATTAAATATCTCGATAGAAGTAGAATTTTCATTAATATTTTTTATTGATCAACATGTCAAATGGGAAGATTAAATAATATTGAATCATTTTTTTATTCA
>NC_058167.1:6930642-6937210 GCF_020080835.1 Cotesia glomerata
TGTGTGTGTGTGTGTGTGTGTGTGTGTGTGTGTGTGTGTGTGTGTGTGTGTGTGTGTGTGTGTGTGTGTGTGTGTGTGTGTGTGTGTGTGTGTGTGTGTATTAGACTGCGTCAGAATAAAAAAAATTTTTTTTTTTTGAGTAAATACATCTAAAAAATTTCTTTGTTAGACCAAAAAAAACGTCCTAAAAGATGAGCTTGAAATCCTGAAAATTGAGCTGACGCATGGGGGGTCCCCTTTCCCATTTAAAATACATTAAAAAAAAAACTTTTTTCTGTATTTTCATTGTAAATCGTCAAAAAAATTTTTTCAAATTTCCCTTTTCGTTGTCTTGTAGGAAATTAAATTCTCTACAAAAAAAGTCTCTTTCATTTTTTCGCTAAAACGCATAGAAAAAAAGTTACAGGGCTTTAAAAAACGAAAATTATAAAAAGTCAAAAATAACTTTTTTTTTTGTTTTTCAACAACAAATTATTTTATTTCGTAAAATTCTTTACTTAATTTATCTATATTCAGTCTGTCAATTATATCTAAATTTGATCTATATATAGAAGAAAAAAAAATATATTTATTTATATTATATTTTTATATTATACTAGACGACCCGGTGAACTTCGTATCATCTACATATATTTGTGAAAAGTATAGTCAAAACTTAATACAAAATTTTTATTTACATTAAATGCAACATATTTATACACTTAATTAATTTAAAGCTTTCTGATGGACTACATTTTTTATCTTTTCTTGCGGTGCGTAAATATATAAAGATGGTGGTTTTCCGACTCATGAACACGCGACGTATAATTTCCCATGCACGAAACACGGAAACTCCGATTTGATTAACTTCGACAACCTAAGTCAGGTCGTCTTCTCCTTGGTATTTTGAAACAATAACAATAAAAATTTCTTGCGCAACGACAAACTGATGATGGATTTTATTCATTGGCTTGAAATTAATTTATTTCTTTTAACAACTAACTGACACTTTTTTTTATTTCTGCAAACAAAACAGACCAAAAAGTTCGGACCTCACTTTACAGCTAGGAACGGACCCAAAGAGATCAGACCTCATTACTCAGCTCAGAACATTGTGTATTGGAAAACTAAATTGTCGTTTTTAGTATTTTCTGTTGTTTATTATTTATGTTTTTCACCGTTTGAACCTTCCCTGAACTTCCAAAATTTCCTGTTTCTCTTGAGATTTTATCAAATTTTATATCTGTAGGAACTGATATTTGAAGAATATTAATTTTTTGACAATTAATACCCTCGCACTCTTATGTGGGGGAAGAATTTCATAAGATCCTATTCGAGATGATTTCTACATTATAAATAAAAGATTCTTACAAAACTTCGAGTCTATAGAAACTATTGTTTGGAAATGATAGTTTTTCATTGCTGACGTCCCCGCAATCCTTTTTGGGGTTAAAATTTGATAAAATCCATTCTTAACTGAACTTAAAATTATACACGAAGATTCCTACCAAATTTAGAGTCTGTAGAAAGTTACAGTTTGGAAATAGAAATTTAACATTCTAACACCCACCCCCGCAATCTTTATTGGGGGTGGGTTGCTGTAAAATCCGCTCTCAAAACATTTCCGCACCACATATGGAAGACTCCAACTAAATTTGCCGTCTGTAGGATCTATAGTTTGAAAATTAAAAATTTTCATTGTTAATATCTGCCCCCGCGACCCCCTGTGGAGTGAGCTATCGTGAAATTCGTCCATATATTATTTCTATATCCCTTACAGAAGATTCCTACCAAATTTGGAGTCTATAGGATCCATTGTTTAAAAACGGGAATTATTCATTGTTAACGCCCCCGCAATCCTCTTTGGGGAAGGATTTTTTAAAAATTTTCTTACATACAAACCTTCTCCTGAAAATTCTGAAGACAACAAAAAAAAATTAGCCCAATCAGTCCAGCCGTTCTCAAGTGATGCGTGGACATACATGCGGCATTTTATTTTTATTTATATAGAAGATATGGGGCATTCCATGCCAAATCGATCACTTTTAAACCCGACTCTTTTCGATTTTTCTGAAATTTTGGTATTTTTCTCTACTCTATTGAAAACAATTTTCAGAATTTTTTCAAATTTTTTTACCCAATCAAAAAAAAGTTACGAGTTATTTTAAAAAGACAGCTTTTTTTTTTGTTAAATAGCCATAACTTTTTTGAAAATTAACTTATTGGGATGATTTTTTTATTGAAATTTTTGTATTTAAATGTCCTTTTTAGAAAAAAAAATAAAAATAATAATTCGCATTCATATTCAGCGTTTTTTTTTTGAAAATTTTTGAAAATAACGAAAATTTCGGGATGATTGACATTTTTGATTTTCGATTTTTTTTTTTTTTTTATAAAAAACTTCATTATTTTCTGCGAACTTCCTGAAATTTTCAAAGTGGTATTTTTTTCTTTCTATTTTTTTTTAGAAATGAAAAAAAAAAATATTTTTTAAATGTTTGTTTTTTGTTATACCACTCTGAAAATTTTTTAGCAGATTTTGAAAACTTTAAAATCTGAGAAAAAATATGAAAACAAAAATTAAAAGTGACAATCATCGATAACATTAGATTAATTTCCAATAAAGTTAGATAAAAAATTAAAAGAAACATTGAATTATTTTTTCGTATTTTATTATTTTCGTATCTAAAAATTCTATAAACAATATAAAATTCTATTGTCTTTAATAGGGTAGAGAAAGATACCAAAATTTCAGAAAAATCGAAAAGAGTTGGGTTCAAAAGTGATCGATTTGGCATGGAATGCCCCATATATAATATAAAAATATAATATAAATAAATATATTTTTTTTTCTTCTATATATAGATCAAATTCAGATATAATTGACAGACTGAATATAGATAAATTAAGTAAAGAATTTTACGAAATAAAATAATTTGTTGTCGAAAAACAAAAAAAAAAAAGTTATTTTTGACTTTTTATAATTTTCATTTTTTAAAGCCCTGTAACTTTTTTTCTATACATTTTAGCGAAAAAATGAAAGAGACTTTTTTTTTAGAGAATTTAATTTCCTACAAGATAACGAAAAGAGAAATTTGAAAAAAAAAAATTTTTTTTGACGATTTACAATGAAAATACAGAAAAAAGTTTTTTTTCAATGTATTTTAAATGGGAAAGGGGACCCCCCCCCCTTGCGCCAGCTCAATTTTCAAGATATCAAGCTCATCTTTTAGGAGGTTTTTTTTGGTCTAACATGGGGCTTTGAAAACTGCGTCGAATGCCGCCAACTGCGTGGAAATCGGTTCATTCATTCAAAAGTTATTGTCGTTTGAAAATTCAAAAAATTGTGTTTTATGAAACTGCTATTAGAGTTTTGAGCTCAGAGAGCTCTAAATGACACAAAAATTATATTTTTGAGCTCGAAGAGCTCAAAAACGTAATATGTAACTTTGAGCGCTTAAGTACAAAATGAGCGGGAAGTTGCAGGGATGGCCTTCAGAGTCAACCGTCATCCTAATTTTTTTTTTTACTAAAGCTATTACCATTAAAATCTAAAGATTCTCCTCCCAGAAAACGCTGTCGAGGGAAAACCACGATTCTTACGAGTCTTAAGTATCACCGAGAACTCGCAGAAAAAAAAATGAACATGAAGCAAAACAAAAAGACCTTAATTGAACAAAAAAAATAAAACAAAATCAAAGTCAAAAAATTTGAAAAAAAAAAAAAATTTTAGATATAAAAATGATGATTGCCATTGTTTTTATTGCTATAGACTTATTTCCTCAGAGTCCTCAGAGTCATGGATTCAATGTAAAAATTGTAATAAATGGTATTATGATTTTTGCGTAGGTATTGGCGAAGATTATTCTGACGAATATGTCTGTGATCATTACGAATAATCGCATATTCATTAAAATATCTCGATGTGATTTCCTAATCATCGAACATTTATATTTCATGTTTTATTCAAAATTTAATTTTTGTTAATGTCAAAAAATTATTATAAATTTCATTTTTAAGCTGTTAATTAGTTTTAAATAGATAATAGTTATAATTAAGAATATAATTAATTTCTTTTATTGCACTCAGAGGTTTTAAGCCCACGTACAAGAAAAAATGTAGATGTTATTTAGCAATGAATTGGTTACATTAGTTTACATTGATTGAAATCACAGGTTGAGTTTTCAGGTTGAGCTTTTAAAATACGTAATATCTTAAACCAGACCTTTTTTTTATATTTCTATCAAGTCAAAATTAGAAGTATGAATTGCGTAAAGTAAGACATCCTTGGAGGAATTCAAATAAATTTTTGAGATTAGGTTTCTGTCTGGTGCAGAGGATAACGTGATCAAGAATTAATAATATAATTATTACTATTTTAATTTCAAAAATTTATGTTTTCAATTTTTTATAAGCTATATAATTCAATTTTTCATTAAATTTTTTAGTTTAATTAAATTCATTCTGATTCATTGACCTGAAAAAGCCTAAAATAATGAATTCTTTAAATTTGTCATTTTTTTTCGAGTGATCCATTATGCCCCACGTATCACAAACTGGCCCGAAATATCATAAAAACATCATAAAGGTCATAACTTGACGGAAAATGGAAAAAAAAAGTTTTACCTAATTTATGAGAGGGGCCGTTATGCCAGGGACTGTCGTGTACCACTCTCCCCTGTATGACTCAATTTCTTATAAAATTTTTCAGTTCAATTAAATTTTTTCTGATTCATTTTACCACAAATTCATTACAATTTAAAAAAAAAAAAAATTAGGAAAACGGATGACCCTAAAAGCCATCCCTGCAACTTCCCGCTAATTCCGTTAATACCTGGCCGCTTTTTTTGAGCTCTTCGAGCTCAAAAATACAATCTGTGTGTTGTTTTGAGCTCTCCGAGCTTAAAAAGATACCTTTTCTATGGTTTTAACCTCTTTGAGCTCAAAAGTCTGATAGAAGTTTCATAGAACACTATTTTTTGAATTTTCAAACCGCAATAACTTTTGAATGAATGAACTGATTTTTACGCGGTTGGCGGCATTCTACGCAGTTTTTTAACCTCATAAAGAATTTCTAAGTTTCAATTAGTCAAACTAGAAATTTCGGAGTAACTCCGAAAAAACACTTTTTTCGGTTTTTTTTCGTTCACGATATCTCTCGAACGAATCAACCGATTTTGACCGGATTGGTGACGATCGACGTGGTTTTTTAATAATGAGAGCTGATTAGTTTTTGAAATCGATCGGTAGAGCCGTTTAAAAGTTATTCCAAAAAAACCACTTCTGAAAAAATTTTTTTTCCTATTTTTTTTTAGATTTCTCCAAAATTCTCAAAATCAATCAGTCAGAATCGGTTAAAATTATCAGGAAATCTAAGTTTGGCGAAGCTCTTTCGAATGGCACTAACCGCGATGAAATCGGTTCAACCGTTCAAAAGTTATAAGAGGTTTACATACTTACACACACACACACACACACACACACACACACACACACACACACACACACACACACACACACACACACACACACACACACACACACACACACACACACACACACACACACAGACACACAGACACACAGACACACACACACACACACACACACTTGGGGCAGAGGAGAAACTGCTACCAGGCGCGTCTCCCCGTAGCGGATGGGAGAACGCTCGCTGTACCTGGTACAGAGGGTAGGAGCCAAATAAAATACGTTCCCTTGGACAAAACTCCCCTTTAATGGGTTGGTCACACTAACTGACCTAACAAGACGATCGTTCCCTGCTGTGACCCACTGGGAGTGACCGGAACCTCGTGTCGTAGTTTCTGACGATGCAGGCCACGGCTGATGTGAGCTTGCTCTGCCGAGGTGTAAGTTGCAGCAGTGTATCAGGAGCCAGCCACTTCGGGCCTTGATCAGGAAGTAATCGGGTAGGAAATAATAAAGCGCCGGGATTGGACGGAATCCCTAATATAGCCTTGAAAACCATCATAAAGGCAGCACCAACATTATTTCTAGACGCTTACAACGCATGCCTCAAGGAGGGGACTTTTCCTCGTAAGTGGAAACAGCAACGGTTAGTACTTTTACCTAAAGGAAAGAAACCGCCAGAAGAACCGTCATCTTACCGACCACTCTGCATGCTAGATACGGCGGGTAAGATATTTGAGCGTATCATCCATCAGCGAATAGATGCAGTAGTCGACCCACTCTTGGCAGACAACCAGTATGGATTCCGGAAAGGACGATCAACCCTGGACGCGATCAACCTGGTTGTTAATACGGCCAAAGAGGCAATCGCAGGAACTAGATGGAAGGGTGGAACGAAGAAGTACTGCCTGGTGGCTGCCTTGGACATCAAAAATGCTTTCAATTCCGCTAATTGGGACTGCATCATGCAAGCTCTCGACGAGAAGAACGTGCCAACATATCTTCGCAGACTAATGATTAGCTATTTTACAGATAGAGTGCTGAAATACGATACAAAGAATGGTCCGAAAGAGTATGATATAACCGGTGGTGTGCCACAGGGCTCTGTTCTTGGTCCACTTCTGTGGAATATCATGTATGACGGGCTCCTGAGACTGAAGCT
>NC_058167.1:6937310-7000637 GCF_020080835.1 Cotesia glomerata
ACAACTATAGCACGTTCGAAAATTACTTTTATATACGTCCGTATATATAAGAACGAATTTTGAAAAGTTATTTCTCGAAAATGGTATAGTGAAT
Organism: Cotesia glomerata; assembly: GCF_020080835.1. NCBI lineage: Eukaryota > Metazoa > Arthropoda > Insecta > Hymenoptera > Braconidae > Cotesia > Cotesia glomerata. Next base: position 6,937,405 of record NC_058167.1, read on the forward strand.
TGATTCAAAAGTTTAAATTTAGTTATAAATGTTTCGATAAAAAAATTTCAAATTCTCGTATAATTTCGAAAATTGGTATTGAATCTCCTTAAGTTGGCGAGTAACATAAACGCAGTTAGTCATAGAATCTGATATATATTCTGCCTCTTTAAGATTTTACCTTCAGGAGTCTCTTGAACTTTAGAAAAAAAAAATTTCTTCATTAATATTTTCGGTAACATTTGAGTCAAATTCAATTATTTCATTATATATCTCTAATAATATAATAGTTATGATTTCATAAATAATCATCATGATGAGAATAGTGGTATCTCTTCTAACTCATAGAGTGTTTTTAGTAGCTTTATATTTTTATAATAAATTATTATAATTATTATTAAAAAATAATGAGCCTGAGTGGGATTCGAATCCGCGTCCTCAGATCTGAAATAATATTAATATTATTGTTGTTTTTATTATTATATTCAATATTATTATGTTTTACGTCTGGTTTCGTCATAAACTCGTTATTAAGAAACAAAACTCCTCGATTTATGATTAAACTAGACGTACGCTCATACAGTACCTAGTAGCGCAAAGTCTGTTTTCATCGTAGATTTTTCTGGAATTAATTAAAGTCGAGAAAAAATTTCGACTAAAACAGAAAACTTAGATTTCGACTCGGGAGATTTCGGAGGCTCAAAATATCGTTTTGAAACAAAGATTTCGACTTCAATGACGGATATATATACGAAAAATATACAACATGATTGGTTAATATTTAAAACACTAATCATAGTATGTGTTGATGATAGTAAAGGCAAGGTGAGTTAGGACAAAAGTGAACGCTGTGCAACGAATAATTGGATGCTTTTTTCACATGACTGAGTACTGAGTACTGAGTACTGTGCAAAGAGCACTCAGTCGTGTGTTGATGTTATCACATGATTGAGATTTCTCGGCACAGTTTATTTCTAATGTATTTATAATATTAAATAGCAAGTATCAAATTTCAAATTTCATGCTACTAATTACTACTTTTTTTGCTATTGACCTTTTACCCGTCCCTAAAACATGCTAACACAGTGCAGGGGGGGGGGGGACTGAGGTGGACCTACAACTCCGCTGTCCATCTTACAGCAACAAAGAAAATTTATTTCTAATCTATTTTTAATATTAAGAGTAAGTAGCAAGTTTATCTTCAATATTGAGTTCTTTTCGAACAGTACTCAGTTGTGTAGAGATAATAATCAGTCGTTTGCTGCACAGCTCTCACTATTCTTTTAATACACCTAGCCTTTAATGTCATTAATACACTACTGACTACTGTACAAAATAGTAACCAATGATGTTTTATTTTTTCCGTGCAGACATCGACAGTTGCACGGTAAATTTTATTTTTTCATTTTTTTGAGATCATCCCCGCTACCTTTTCTACAATTTTCAATGATTATGTCTTGTTTAATAAAAAAAAAAGTTAGTAATTTATAAATTATTTTTGTAGTAGAAAACAGAAGATTGTTATGTGAAAACATTTGAAAGTAGTTTTGATTCATTTTAAAAGTTCTGTTGATTCTATTTCAGCTTCTTTATCAATTACAATAAATTAAACAATAAAAATAAAAATTTTTAGTACATGTGCCCATGTTCATCACCTACACTTTTATTAATTAATATACCATGACATATAACATGAATCATAACCAAATTATAATTATTTTCACATAAAAACGTTCTTCTTTCTAAAACTATTTATTCATATTAGTTAAGATCCGAATAAAATAAAATAAAACAGAAACGATAAAAAAGTCAAAATAGTATAAAAAAAAAACCTTTCATGGCAATTATCGGATATAAAACTATGAATGCACCATCATTTGTACAAAATCCATGAATTAAGTAATATTTTTTTAAACAGGTATGTTTTATTAAGGTAAAAGTAATATTAAAAATAGCTAACTTACTACATGCAAAAAAAAATGTAAAAATTACATTATAAATAGTATTAAGCATCGCTTCGCATAAAAAACTAGAAAAATTGCAGTTTGAAATAACATTTTTATAAATTCAAACTTTGAACGTCAATTTTCAGAGCTTTCAATGTAATATTTGCATTTTACAATGTAATTCTTACAAAATCTGTAATAATTACAATCTGAAATTGTAATTTTTCCATGAAGCGCCACGTTACATTATATAATGTAATTTTTTCCTTTTTTTTTTTTTTTCGTGTAGGTGTCGTTTAATTATAATAATGAAAAAATAAATTTGACAAGTCTCATGCATCTATATTATTAAATTCATATCAGTTTAATGAGTAACGGAATCATCGGAAAATATTTTAAATAAAAATGACGTAAATTTTACTTTATCCAGTAATAGAATATGTTTTTTATTAAAAATGAAATGAGCATAATGAGTCGTGCACATTTGATTTATCTAAAATTTTCTTAATTGCTTGCTGATACTATAATTTGATATTTAACTATTCAATTAATATGTTTATAAGAACAATAATTAACACTCGAACATTTGATGATATCGAAATTTATATCGATCAAGGAGAATCAATCTATTATTCTTCAAACGTTCAAACGTATTTTAGATTGTAGGAATGAAAGGCCATCATTATTTATTATATAAAATAAAAATGAGCTGACATTCTGGGTCAATATATACATTTATCGAATATATATAACATAATATAATAATAAAATTCGAAGTATGAGGTATGAGGAGATCGATGGCGGTTTAGCTCTCTTACAAATCGCGGTCTTTCTACTCCACTGTAGCTATATGTATTATTGCTTTTTGATTTTATATTTATGATGATGAGATACCTATTATTGATACGAATAATATTTTATTTTACTATATTTATACTGTACAAAGTAGTCGACAATTCATACAATTGAAACGCTGGAAAGGTTGAGTATGTCTACTTTTCTCTGTCTTAAAAAAAAATTTTTTTTTAATTATTGTCATCATTGTTTTTATTATTGTTACTTATCCAATATTATATTTAGTAAAAGTATTTTTCTTTTTCTCGAGTAGAAACGACGGTAAAAACTTCGACGACGAAACTACCACAGGCCGAGGGACAGTCGAAGATAGAGGAAGCGAAGGAGGTGGAAGAGGACGCCTGACTGCGCCGAGAATGTCATTATTGGGCCGACCGATAAACTACAGGGCGACACGCAGAGACGCCCGGTATCGTAGAATCCAGACCAACTTCTATAATTTTCTTGAGCGGCCTCGAGGCGTTTATGCTATCACTTACCACATGATCGTGTAAGCTTCGTCAAATTTAGTCATTTAGAACGTCTGGCTACCTTTAATTATGATCTCCCCTCCGGGAAAAATATATATGAAACATATATGTATACATTTATGAAAACATAAAAGCAAAGATTTAAAATTCATATGCAGCAAATATTTAATTTAAATTTTTTTCACAGTAAACGAATATGAACAATTTTTTGTATGTTTGCTTATATGTTTTCATATATTTTTAATATATCTGGTTATATTTGAAAAAAACTTCGAAATTTTTCACGTAATAATTACCGTAACTCCTATTCTTTCCCGCTTCACAGCATTATTTATATTTATAAAAATGCTTACCGTAAGATGGACGGTGTGGCTTAATGTATATAGAATAAGCGAAAGGAAATTTAGTATAGACCGGATAGCTCAAATGGTAGAGTAGCCGACATGTCTTCGGAAGGTTCTGGGTTCGAATCCCAGTCCGAGCTATCTAATAATTTTTTCTCGCATATTTTATAAACTCACATTAAGATGATCCTCTCCACATTCCTTTCTCAATTCTTTCCTACCAATATCCTGTTACGTGAATGTGGAACGCTTCACGTAATAATTACCGTAACTCCTATTCTTTCCCGCTTCACAGCATTATTTATATTTGTAATTACGTGAAAAACGGTAAGAGGTAAATTACTTATTCAAAATAATTTGCCAGCTTTAGTCCGTTTTCGATAACAGAAATTTATATTGCACGCCTCATAAGCGAAGCGGATGAGGTTGTGCTCTACACTCGCTTTACAAAAATCAAGCGATTTCTTGAACTAAATTTTTTTCATGTATGAAAACATATAGGCGAGCATACACTAAAAAAAAATTAACGATTAAAAAAAAAGTTCTTAAAGTAATACCACAAATACCACAAGTGTCAAATGTTCCATACAAAGCTTTTTTTGATTTACGTAGTTGATTTTCCTATGCAAAATATCATTAGAGAAAGAGAGACAGAGATAACTTTTGAAAGTTTTTTATTAATTATTACTATCACACCCTTTGAATCTGTACTTTTAATTACGCAAAGTATTCAATTTGTTATTTACTTTCATCAACTACGATTTTTATTGAAATCTGAACGTCACTTTTTGTATAATACAATAAAAACTGTCATTTCTCATAAGATTTAATGTTTAAAAGTTTAAAAGCTCAATATTTTTACTGGTTTTTTTAAGCCCTTCGAAATTTAGTGGGGTTATTATCTTAGCGTAATTTACTAATATGTCAAATTTCTGAACGGTAAATCTCTAACCGATGGAAATACCTTAACCGAAAAAAATTTTTCGGTTCAAGAATTTTTCTATTTGAATTAAGATGATAAAAATCTCTTCAAAAAGATTTTCTCGGTTCAACAATGTATCTTCTGAATCAAGTCAACTTTTTTTTAGTGTATGAAAATCTCTCATATACGTTTCCACCGAAAAAAAAATATAAATTAAATATATGTGGCGTATTAGTTATTTATGTACCTTGGGCGAGCCACGCACAAATATAGTCGAGGTGAGAAATATTTTCAATAATATTTTCATATAAATATTTTCAGTATAAGGCCGAGGCCCGATAGGGCCGAGGCTTTATATCCCTGCTGCAAATAATTATCATCTCGACCGTATTTGCGTGTGGCTGGCCCATGGTGCTTAAAAAATTTTTCGTCCTATGGCGGACGTATGCGGGTTTTAACATGCAGGCAATACTCAATCTGTAAATAATACGTGTGTACGCGCCAGTATCTACTAGGCTGTACTTTATACAGTTCAGGACAATGCCACGCATGCGTCACCAATCTCTACACAGCCGACTAGCTTACGTTTTAACTGTCATTTTAATTAAAAAGCGCACCTATGACTAACTTCAAGACTTTCATGTATTTTTATTTAGAGGATTAGAAGGTTATGGCGTCGTACACGCTATTTATTTAAAAATTGAGTATCCCCTGCACGTAAAAACCCGCATACGTCCGCCATATAGGACGAAAAATTTTTTAAGCACCATGGGTAAGCCACGCACAAATACGGTCGAGATGATAATTATTTGCAGCAGGGATATAAAGCCTTAGCCCTATCGGGCCTCGGCCTTATACTATCCCTGCTGAAAATATTTCTCACCTCGACTGTATTTGCGCGTGGCTCGTCCAAGGTACATAAATAACTAATAGAGATTAATTATAAAAATATTAATTGTATGTAAAAATTTTAAATTTATTAGGTTCTTTATGGTCTTCATGTGTCTAGTACTATCAGTCTTTAGTACTATTGACGAATACGAAAAAGATGCTGGTTTACTGCTTTACTATATGGAACTTGTTGTTTTAATATGGTTCAGCGGGGAATTCTGTTTTCGGTAATTACTAATTCATTCAAAAGTGTTTTATTTAAAAATAATATTTTCGAGTCTTCTATGAAAATATGTTTGTGTATATCATGTTTTAAAATTCTTTTTCAAAAATGAGCTTTGTTATTAAATTTTTAGGGGTCACTCTAAATTAAAAAAATTTCATAAACACAGAAAAATTGAGTAAATACAACTATGTTTCCAGAAAAACTCTAGAATTAAAAATTATGATCTGTATAAAAAAATTACTACAAACATTAAAAAATTACAATTTCCGTTAAAATTGTAATTCATTAAAATTATAATAGTTCGAAATGTATATTTGGTAAGCCAAAGTTTCTAAGAATCACGATCATTGAAAAAGATTTGGAAATCAAACGGTCAAACACATTAGCTACAAACAGTGAAGCAAGATTGTGGGAATTTTTTACCCCTTCCCAAGCACCACACGCACTCTGAAAATCCCACAATCTGGCAGCACAGGCTGCAAAGTACAATAATGTCACATTCAGAATACCAAATTTTGCTACTACTTTCTATGAATACGCATTTGTAGTATTAATTATACGACTCTGGCAAGAACGGCCACCTAAGATCATAAATGTACGAAGTCTGGAATCATTTTTATTGCTCTCCTAGCCGAAAGTACGATCTTCCGGGACGCACTTTACTCCAGGAAAAGCAACTTTTATAGCCTGCTCTAACGCATGCGCGCTACGCATATTTTCTGGCCGGCAGCACATAACCTCGTTTTCTTTCGTATTTTCGTGGCACAACCGGTCTATACAGCGAGTTTCAACTGTATATATATAACAGTCTCAAAATCGTCAGTATGTAACATGTCAGCACATAAACTAACCAAAAAATGTCAAATAAATAAAAATAATTTCTAACTAGGTTATTGTTAATGAACTATTTAATAATAATATTGCACAAATAATTTATATAAAAATTTTAGAAAATAAAATATAAAAGTTTTGTAGATTTTATTTGCTTTCTTTTATATTTTGACAGCTAGTAAAACAGTGTTTATAAAATAATCCATGTAGGGTAGGGCGGGGCTAGTTGATCGTAGGGGCAAGTTGTGCAATCGAAATATCTCGAAAACTAAGCAACTTACAACAAAAGTGTAAATGGTGAAAAGAAAGGGTTACGAGAGGAGAACACATCGCGCGATGTGTTCACCTAATAACTTTTTGTTTAACACGATAACAAAAACATATTTATTAAAATATAGTCGATATAACTATTTATCAATAGTTACTTAAACTAATGCATAGTTTGAGTAACTACAAAAATAAAATTCAGAAAACTATATTTTCATAATTGTGATGTTATGATTCCGTTAACTATGCACTTTTCTCTCAGTGTAGATTTTCAATATTGAAAAATGAAATTTTTCTTCACTAAATTAATAATTATCAATTGATTTGTACATGTGATGATTTAATATAATGTGTAAAAATTAAAATAACTCATATTGATATTATATTAATAAATAATATAACATAATTATAATTAATATTGTTATGTTTATAATTATTATTATTATCATAATTATACGTATGTAAAATTATAATAGATTAAATATTTGCTTGTTACTTACAATTTTATTTTGTTTTCATATCATTCTATACAGTCATTCCGTCTATTTTGGCCATTGCACAACTAGCCTCATATCCATGCTCAACTAGCCTCACTAGTGGGGCACGTTGAGCAATTTGGAGCGCTCGCGTATTTCCGGGAATAACTTGAAAATTTGGACTCGGATCGTTTTTGTGTCGCTAGACCTTTTGAAGAAGACTAAATTACGAACCTAACAGTATATGACTTGATTAAATCCGATACATCATCTTAAGGTAGTTGTTGCGTGATAGGCATTTCAACAGAAAGTTATGAAATTTTTTTCATCGAAAGATAAATATATTAATAATTCACTACCAAAATTTCAGATTAATTGACCGCACCGTTTTTGAGTAATTAATTTTTGAAATTGCATCTTTTACACGTAGAGGTGTAGAGAGATGGTAAAGTTAGTATGAAATCTTCCGTACCACTCGAGTGGGCCAAAGATTTCATACTAACTTTACCATCTCTCTATACCTCTATGTAAAATGCTGAAAATGCGGGAAAGCGGAGGATCAGGTTTTTGTCTGGATATCTCAATTAAAACGCGTAAATTATTATTAAAATGAACACTATAAATTTATTTACACTAAATACAAGTTATATTTAATATGTTAGCGGATTGTTTAAATAAAAGCGGATAAATAAAGCACTGCGTGATTAATAAAGCGAAGCCGGTTGACACGTGGTTGAACTCACTGCCGGCACTGGAAAAGCGGAGAATTAATTGCACAAATAACACAATTTATCTGTAACAAACTAAAGCGAATTAATAACAATTAATTTAAGCGAATTAAATTATTAAATAAGCAAAATGCGGGTTATTAACAAAAAGCGAAAGTAAAGAAATACTAATGGCGACTTGTTGCAACGAAAGCGTGGAAGCGAAAGATAATAATAATAATAATGCGTCTTCTTCCTCGTTGACTTGGGGAAGAAGGCTTATTGCGCATGTCTGCTGAGCAATCAGCCAATCACGCCATGACGTGATCAGTCAAGCTAAGCTTTGTGCAGGCGGTTAGTTTAAGCGGGAACTAGCAGTTGACTGTCGCCCCCAGGGGCGACTTTATAGCGGCTGGGCCTGTTCACTGAACACTCTACGTGTAAAAGATGCAATTTCGAAAACTAATTACTCAAAAACGGTGCGGTCAATTGATCTGAAATTTTGGTAGTGAATTATTAATATATTTATCTTTCAATAAAAAAAAGTTCATAATTTTCTGTTGAAATGCCTATCACGCTACAACTACCTTAAAGTTATAGAAGGTCGAACCAAAAAGTGATCAACTAGCCCCGCCCTACCCTACTCTACAAGCTTCTAATAATTGAATTTCAATCTTTCTTAGCCGTCTAATTAATAACTAATTTTTAATCAACTTAAAAAAATTAATTTTGTTATTAAATCGAGTTTAAATATTTGTCACGAGTTCTGTGCATGTTATCTCTCTTAATTAGAGCATTTGTTAGTAAACTTTAAAATAAAGTTTTTTATTTATTTATTTTTTTTTATTTATTAATTTTTAATTTTTTATTATGCCCGCCTCGACCAGCAATACCCCTTCCCCGGGGTTGCGTACTTTCGGCTGGAGAGCAAGAAAAATAGTATATAACCCACGACCAGAATGTTGGATGCCCTGACATATGTGATATGATGGCCGAGGCGTAGCCGAGGCCATCATATCCCGTATACGTCAGGGCATCCAACATTCTGGCCTTGGGTCGTAATATACCATTTAAATAAGGTAATAATAATAATTAGTATTTCTAAAAAACTTTACTTAAAATTGGTTAATTTTTTAATTTATAAATCTGATAATTGTTTTAGATCAAAATGTTATTGAGATTTTCAAACAGCAATATTTCTTAACGCGTGATTCGATTTTAATTTGTCAGATATTAAACCCAGCTTTTCAAGCACAAACCTGTTTATACGTAATTACAGTCGATTACACTGAGAAAACAATTCATTTAAATGAAATGAGGCTCGTTAACTATAAATAAATCTCTTATTTAAATATCACCAGAAATATTTATTTGATACAAATAAATTTATTTATTTGAGACAAAGTTATAGTATATTTGAATGAAATCCAGATTTGTTTATAGTTAACAAATATTTATTTGGTGCTAACAATCGTATATTTCAACCAAATCAGATTTGTTAACTATAAATGAATGGTATGTTTGAATATACTCAAAGCAATGATTTTTAGTTTTAGGTTATAAAGTTGTAAAAGTGGACATATCGAACGTTTGGGGTAAAATGGGCACTTTTTTTGGAATTATTACTTATACTGAAATTAACAATGACAATAAAGTTAGCCGACATCTAAAAATTTTTAGAATTTTTTTTATTGAAAAAAATTTTACAAAAAAATTTTTTTTTTTAATTTCATTTGTAAAAAATTCGAAAAACTGTAAGTGTGCAATTAAGAAAGATATTATTTAGTTCTAATTTAACACATTAAGCAAAATAAAAAATAAAAAATGTCGACTAACTTTATTATTATAAATTAACAGACATCTGTAAATTTTTTCGACTTTCATAACAATAAAATTATTATGAAAAATTTTAATTAAAAATTTCACATGTTAAAATTAATAAAAATTATAAGTGTAAATTTTTTAGGAGCTTTTTTTTATTGTAATTGATTTATTAATAAAATTTTTAAAATTGACAGCTGACGGCTAACTTCAGTATCATAGTAATCATAGTATTTTTATTAGTATTATAAGTAATAGATATATTTTTTTACGAAAATAAACTAATATTGTTATAAAATATACAAATTTTATATTCAATAACACATTTGAAAATTTTCTGTAAAAAAATTATTACTAAACGACACGGATTTTAGGTTAAGAAATTTTTTTCGTTCCAAATGCATGAAATATAAAAAAAATTTAGTGAAAAAAAATAGTAATTCACAACCGGAAAAATAAAATTTCTTTAAGATCAATAGGTAAATTAATATTAGAATAAAATAAATATAAAAGAAATAGTGGTTGGTCACAAAATATCAAATGTAAACAATACTCGTGCATTCAAAAATAGCGACATCAAACGTAATTTACTTGAAACGAGATTTGTTAATAGTTAACAAATCTTCATTTGAATGAAATAAATGAGTCGATTCAATTAAATAAACCAAAACGAAGTAGTATGTGATTCAAAGTAATATTTATTTAAATAAAAGAAATTTGTTAACATTAAATAAATATTTTTGATTCATTTCAAATAAATCTGCGTATTTGAGTCAAACAAACTGTTTTCTCAGTGTAGTCAAAGAAATCAGTCAAAAAAAAAAAAATAAATAAATTTAAAAGTTATCCTAAAATAACTTTAAAAAATTTTTTAACTTCCTGCTAAGAAAATTGAAAATTTTCAAAAATCGGGAAGTTATTGGTTTTACCCCGTTTTTCGAAAATCGAGTTTTCATCGGATCTCGACGGTTCGAGGTCCTAGGAAGCTTTCCTGACTATTTTCACGATGATGTCCGTACGTCTGTGTGTGTGTGTGTGTGTGTGTGTGTGTGTGTGTGTGTGTGTGTGTGTGTGTGTGTGTGTGTGTGTAAACCTTTCGTTACTTTTGAACGGCTTGACCGATTTCATCGCGGTTGGTGTCATTCGAAAGGGCTTCGCCAAACTTAGATTTCCTGTAAGTTGGAACCGATTCAGACCAGTAGATTTCGAGAAATTTCAAAAAAAGTGACAAAAAAAGTTTTTTTTTCATTTTTTATTAAATATCTCCGAATTGGCTGAACCGATCAACTTCAAAAACTAATCAGCTCTTAACCTTAAAATCCCGCATCGATCGCCACATAGAGCGTCAGAATCCGAAATTTTTCATCAGATCAATTTTTTTGCTCAGAGTCATTTATAGAGCTCAAAAAACCACATCGATCGCCACCTACCGCGTGAACATCGGTTGATTTATTAAAAAGTTACAGCAGTTTGAAAATTAGAAAAATCGTGTTTCATCGAATTTTGATAAGACTTTTGAGCTCAAAGAGCTCAAAAGCATAGCAAAGCTATCTTTTTGAGCTCGGAGAGCTCAAAATAACACATAAATTGTATTTTTCAGCTCGAAGAGCTCGAAAACGTCATAAGTGCAATTTTAAGCGCCTAGGTATGGAATTAGCGGGAAGTTGCAGGGATGGCTTTCAGGGTCAACCGATTTCCTAATTTTTTGTTTTTGTTTTTTTGAGAATCATCGAAAAGCTAGACCGATTGACTTTAAAATTAGATTGCAATTAAAAACAAATAAAATAAGGCAATTCGGCAGCCAAAATAATAGTAGATATCAGTTTGAATTATTTTACAGTGAATTTATGGATAACATAACTATTATAGATTTAACGTCCAAAGTTTGAGTGTGTTGAATTTCATTAATATACGTTATGAATTGTAAACGCTATCGTCGTGACAAGCCGCGTTATATCATATAAATATATAAATACACACATATAAATACGTACATAAACTTTTCAACTAATGGTATTTTCTGAACAAGCTCGACGAGCTGAGTCAAAAAATAGCAAAATTTTTCAAAAGTTAGGACATAAAGACAAATGCAACAGTTAGATTACCATTAAATCTACTAAAAATCAATTTTTTAAAATTTTTTAATCTTTTTTTAGTCATGAGTGATCTATAAAAATTTTCTATTGACATGATTTTTGTAGAAGGCCCTCAAAACATCGTAAATTCTCATTATTTATAATAATAATAATAAAAATTTTTTTTGTTAAAGGCTCTGGTCATCAGGATGTCGTTCCCGTTACCAAACAATAATGGGCCGACTAAAATTTCTTCGTCGACCTTTTTGCATTATAGGCAAGTTTTTTTTTTTAATTTTTTTTTTCTCCTTTTTATTCTCATTTTAACTTATCCAAAAAGTCTTTTTGCTTTCTTCAAGAAAAAGAAAATAAATATTTATTAAATTTTTTACTTAGACGTCATTACCATTATGGCCAGTATAGTAGTTCTGGCAATGAGAAGCAGCGGTCAAGTTTTTGCAGCGAGCGCTTTTCGTGGTCTTCGATTTTTTCAGATATTACGAATGGTTCGTATGGACCGTCGTGGAGGATCATGGAAATTACTTGGCAGCGTTGTCTATGCCCACCGTCAAGTAATGTTATAATTTTACTACGCCTAGTTTAAGTGAATTGCAACTGATTAATTTAATAATTAATAATATTTCATGAATCTTAATTAGGAACTTTTTACAACTTTATATATTGGCTTCCTTGGACTAATATCTGCAAGTTTCCTAGTTTACTTAGCTGAGCGTGATGATGAGCACTTCAATAACTACGCAAAGGCACTCTGGTGGGGAGTGGTAAGGAATATCTTAACTTGATAGAAATTGATTTTCAAAGTTTCAGAGTTTCTATGTTACTATACAAAAACAGTTCATTTAAAATCATTAGTTTCTTGAATAAATAATACTTGAGTTGGAAATCAGCCAATTGTCAACATGATTATCGTTATCATTTTTATTTCGGTATCTTCTGATGAAACTTCAGGATCATTTCGAAAAAATTTTTTTTTAGCTTAAATGTAACGTATTGTTTGCAAGGTTCCATTTAAATATCCAGAGTTATACTTTATCTCAAGAGCTAGTTTTTAAAGTCGGAATGAAATTTTATCTGGGATAAAAATATGTACAGGATTGAAAAACTGATCTTAAAACAGCTTTCTAAAAAATAAACATTTAAAATACGGTGGAAGAAAATCAACCCGAAAATAATAAACACTTGAATACACGTGTTTACATATAATACTTGATTTTATAAAGTATTTAGTGAATATAATAGGGTCATTCCATTTTAAATCGACCAATAGTTGGAATCGACCCCTTTCGATTTGGATGAATTTTGGTCAGAAGTTTTCTTTTATTATAAAACGAAGTTCTGCCAAAGGAAAAAAAATAAAAAAATTTTTTTCGAAAGATATGCAAGTTCAAAATTTCGCGATTTTTCCAGTTTTTCAATTTTGTTTTTGCAATATCTCGAATGTTATTATAGATACAGGAATGGTCTTTCGTTTGTTTAAAAGGAGACACTTGGGGCTATTGAAAAAAAAATATTTTGGAAAAAAATTTAAAAAAATGCAAAATTTGTCAAATTTTGAATTTTTGAAAGTCGTCGAAAATGAAGACCGCCATTAAAATTTTGGCTCAATTTTTTTTGTATGATACCTTGTAATGATCTTAAAAGATCCTGAAATTTTTGGATAGGGGGTTTTTTTTTTCAAAAATATGAATTTTTGAATCTCAAAAAAAAATTTTTGAATTTCAAAAAAAAATTTTTTTTTGTTTTTTGCAACTTCTATACAAGTTAAAGTTATGCAGATATATAATATTGTAATTTTGAGTATTTCGAAATCAAATGCACGACGTGAAAATATTAAATAATAAATTAATTTCAACTTTTATTCATTTTTTAGACATAATCTAAAAGTCAGGCTTAACGCATGATATAATTATTTATTTTCTCAACGCATGATATATTTTGTCCGTTTCTTTACTTCAATTACAGTTTTTAACCTCAAATAACTCAAACAGATATTAATTTTCTATAAAAATTAGAAATGATTTCATAAAAATATCAATTTTTTTTCGTTCTTTCGAATACTTATTTACTTACGAATTTCTGCACATTCATAGTTCTCAATCTTAAATTACAAATTATTCCCATGTTAATAAGACGACAAGTGGCATCAACAACTTTAAATGAAGTAAAAAAAGGACAATTAACAAATTCTATCATGCGTTAAGGATGACTTATTTTAAGGATGCAAGATTATGTCTAAAAAATAAAAAAAAGTTGAAATTAATTTATTATTTAATATTTTCACGTCGTGCATTTTATTTCGAAATACTCAAAATTACAATATTATGTATCTGCATAACTTTAACTTGTACAGAAGTTGCAAAAAACAAAAAAAAATTTTTTTCTGAAATTCAAAAATTGTTTTTTGAAATTCAGAAATTCATATTTTTGAAAAAAAAACCCCTATCCAAAAATTTCAAGATCTTTTAAGATCATTACAAGATCATTACAAATTTGAGCAAATTTTGCATTTTTTAAAATTTTTTTCCAAAATATTTTTTTTTCAATAGCCCCAAGTGTCTCCTTTTAAACAAACGAAAGACTATTTCTGTATCTATAATAGCATTCGAGATATTGCAAAAACAAAATTGAAAAACTGGAAAAATCGCGAAATTCTGAACTTGCATATCTTTCGAAAAAAATTTTTTTATTTTTTTTCCTTTGGCAGAACTTCGTTTTATAATAAAAGAAAACTTCTGACCAAAATTCATCCAAATCGAAAGGGGTCGATTCCAACTATTGGTCGATTTGACATGGAATGACCCAATATTATATCATGAAAACGACAATATGTTTCCACAACATAATAGTGTACAAATAAGTACTGCCAAGTGAATCGAAAAAAGTCAAATCAGCTTTTTTACCAGTTAAATACCACAGATGGTTCTTGAATTTGTGCAATACTGCCTCAGAAATTTTCTTATCGGTCGTCCTGTAATGATACAGTCTTTATATAATTTATATCTTGGTATAGAGCTGATGCTGCAAGAGGTGCCAAAAACCAAAATGATATATAAATAAATACTATAAATTAACAAATATCCAAAAGATTTTGTTGCGTTTCAAGATCTAACTCGAGAATGTCTCGAAAAATATATATTTTCAGCGAATAAATCGCTTTTGACATCTGGCGTGCATTGTGAAATGCAACTGGTTTATAAAATTTGATTTCATTGGCACTCTAATAATGCAACTAAAAGTTGCTTAACACATAAATGTGAATAGAGACAGAAAAAATACAAATAAGCGGCAATATTATTAAAAATATATTCAATACATCGTATTGTTAACGTTACTGTAACTATTAATTATTTTGATAAAATTTTTTGAACATTCATAGATAAAATCAATGATTATAACACAAAAAACTTTATATCAAGACTGCAAAACTATGATAATAACTATAAACACAACTTTTACCACAAATAACTTCTAAAGGAATGATTTTATCGAAAAATTATAAGAGAACTTTTTTGTAGAGCATTTAATTTCTCATCAGAATATGCACCGATTATAATCGTGGTGACATTTTTTTTTAAGAAAAAAAAAATAATTGCAAAAAGTTCCAAATTCCCATGTTATTTAAATGGGAAATGTAACTCGACTTCGGCACGGTTCAATTTGGTAATTAAGAGCTTATTTGTGTAAGATATTTTTTTTTAGGTCAAGAACTAAAAATCCAGGAGGCGATCGCGAAAAAAAATCAACTTGGAAAATAACGGACACCCTAACACACACACACACACACACACACACACACACACACACACACACACACACACACACACACACACACTCGGGGCAGAAGAGATACTGCTACCGGGCGCGTCTCCCCGAGCGGATGGGAGAACGCTCGCTGTCCTTGGATGACACTTAATCTCTTAGTTGATGAGGTACAGTGGGTAGGAGCCAAGCAAAATAACCAAACAAAATAAGCTCCCGTGGACAAATCTCCCCTTTAATGGGTTGGTCACACTAACTGACCTAGCAAGACGATTGGTTCCTGCTGTAACTCACTGGGAATGTCCGGAACCTGTATCGTAGTTTCCGACGATGCAGGCCACGGCTGATGTGAGCTTGCTCTGCCGAGGTGAAAGTTGCAGCAGTGGATCAGGAGCCAGCCACTTCGGGCCTTGATCAGGAAGTACGCAGTGAGTGTTAGAGATCGGAATCTTCACCGCTCCGAGCGAGTCTAGTCCGTCCGTGTATTCCGGGACTGGCTAAGTGTCGGCTAGGCCTCAGGGAACTGGGGTAGGAGTACTATCTCCGAGGGTACACCCGTTCCTAGTTATGGCAACCCGCTCCACTCCGTACGATGCGCTAGTAAATCAAAAAAATATGAGTAACTTACAGAAAACAAACAAGAATAGAAACGGGCTTCATGCTCAACAAGCAGCGATTGAAGCAAGCGCTGACATGAAGAGAACGCAAGCGTTGGAGCGCCTTGAGAAGCTGACCATTGAGCTGCAAGAGTTTGTCCAAACTAAGGTCAATATCCACAAGGAGATAAAGACCAAGACAACCGGTGTAGTCAATGCTCTTGGAAGATTCAAGAAACTGGACGAGGAATGGCAGTCATCACGACGCCGCATTGAAACTGAAACTGAGACGGAAGAAGCAATGGACAGAAGAATATATGGCGAGGCTTTCGCCTACCTCCGAAGAGGCCGTTTCCTGGGCTCAAAAGAGCTATATACGCACGTATATCTATCCTACCCTCACATAGGAAATACACAGCCAAGTTTGCCGGCAAGGAAAAACCCTATCCTCAAGCATTTACGCTATCATAGGACAGATGTGAATTGAGTTGAATTTAATGTCAATCTATCCTCGTACTTAGTTAACTGTATCAACCCATTCAACGACTGCGTTAGCCTGATCGGTAATATAATGACAACCCGACCAGTTACCAGCGGGGCCCATTCGGGGAGGTGCAGCCGTAAGACCTGTTTGAGCCATAACACTTATCCCCCCTTACAAGAGTCTCGTTCGTTCTTCTGTTTAGTCTAGTCCCCGAATCTTTGAGCTTACCTGCGTTGCCAAATTATTTTGACAACGTCACGAGGCCTTGCTCAGAAGAAGCAATGGACACTGGAGCCGACGGTGACGGTGAATCTGCTGCTGAGGACAAGGGTGAAACTGATACAAGGTCTGGAAAGAGAAAGGACCGAGATTCGCCAGAGCCAACCGACAAAGTCACAAAGAAAAAGGACTTGAAAAAAAGCCCTCCCCAACGACTGGCAGGGCAGGGCGACGAACCCAAGAAAACGACTGACTGGGAAAAAGTACAGTCTAAGAAGGAGAAGAGAAGGCTAGCTAGAGAGCAACTCTCAAAACAGCCGCCGAAGGAGCCCAGGCCAGAGCCTAAGCGGAAAAAACCACGCACATGGATCAGACCCGACGCACTGATCATCCGCCCGGCCGAGAAAACAAAGTATGCCGAGATTCTGCGTCGTATAAAGCAGGACGTCCCAGATGAGCAGGTTCGTTCAACTGTGAATAAGATCAACAAGACCAGAAGTGGGGACTTGTTGATTACGATTTCGAGGAAGAGCACTGACAAAGGCCAAGGTCTGCAAAAGACGATCGCGGACATCCTTAAGGAGGAGGCCAAAGTGATTTGCAAAGGGCCACAGGAGACCATCGAGATCCGAGATGTCGATGACGACACGACGAAAGAGCATATTCAGACCGCTCTAAAGAGGGAAGCTGGAGAAAGCTGTGAAATCCCACTAGAGGCAATCAAGATCCGCAATAAAGCCTTAGGCAATAAAGCCTTTAGGGGTACACAGACAGCCACAGTGTCACTACCAGCAGCTGCAGCAAAAAAGTTACTGGAGGGAAACTGCAAAATAAGTATAGGCTGGTCTAATTGCCAAATGAGAGCAACGAAGAGACCCATACAATGCTTCAAATGCTGGCACTTTGGGCACTTCGGATCGCAGTGCAAAAGCGAAGTCGACCGGTCTAAGCTCTGCATAAGGTGCGGAAAAGAAGGACACAAAATTGCTGATTGTAAAAATCCAGCTAAATGTGCACTGTGCTTTGAACGGCACGGCGTAGAAAAGGCGGCTCACCATGCAGGCACGAACAGATGCCCCATCTTCCAAGAAGCGCTCCAGAAGATAACGAAGCCAAGAACATGAAGATAGTGCAGCTCAACCTCAATCATTGTGAGGCTGCGCATGACCTGCTCATGCAAACTGTGCGCGAATTAGAGGCAGATGTAGCACTTATAAGTGAGCCTTATAGACATCTGAGTAACCAACCCTGGGAATCCGACAGCACTAATAAAGCCGTTATCTGGTCCTGCGGTAAATGTCCTTTTCAGAGAACAGTCAACAATAAAGAAGCTGGCTTCGTAGCAGCATGGGTAGATGACCTCCGCTTCTACAGTTGCTATGCACCACCTAGTCTCTCTAATGAGCATTTTGAAGACTTCCTTGATCGGCTAACTGATGACGCAAGAAAACACTTTCCCGTGGCAATAGCTGGTGACTTCAATTCCTGGGCAACAGACTGGGGCAGCAAGTTCACTAATACACGTGGAAAAGCACTTCTCGAGGCAATGGTCACTCTAGACGTGATCCTTCTTAATACCGGTGACACGCCAACGTATACTAAGGGAGAGGCAAACTCAACTGTCGACCTTACATTTGTCAGCAGTTGCTTAGCTCGAAGAGGTTTTTCTTGGAAAGTATTGAACATCTATACAGCCAGCGACCATAGTGCGATACTATGGGAAATATCAACTGGCCAGAAACTAACAAGAGACAACAGGAGCGCTAGCGCGGTTGGGTGGAAAGTTAAGTCTCTCGACCTCACTGCTTTAGTAGCCTTAGACTGCAATCCGATCATCGTAGAAACTGCTGAAGAGAAGACCAAGGACCTAATGAGAAGAGTCACCCAGGCTTGCGACGCTAGTATGTCTCGGAAACGTCGCATAAATTCAAGACCTTCAGTGCACTGGTGGAACGATCACATTAGCATTCTACGCTCAAAGTGTCTTAAGAAAAGAAGAAAGTCTCAGCGTGGCTACAGACGATGTAACTCCGCAGAGCTGTTGGCAGAGTATAAAAAGGCCCGTCGAGAACTGAACAGAGCCATCAAAGAAAGCAAAAGACGTTGCTGGAAGGAACTGGTCGCAGAAGTCGAGAAAGATCCATGGGGCAGACCGTATAAGGTGGTTATGACCCACTTGAAATGCCAACCAATGCCATCACCTACGTGTCCACAACTCTTAGAGAAGATTGTTACTACGTTGTTTCCCCAACAGCTGGTATTCACCTACAAGTTGGAGCAGCTCAATTCTGAAGACATCCCAACTATCACGTTGGACGAGTTGATAGAGGCAGGAAATCGAGTAGGGAATAATAAGGCGCCGGGATTGGACGGAACTTCTAATATTGCCCTGAAATCAATTCTTAGGGCAGCACCGACATTATTCCTGGACGTTTACAATACATGCCTGAAGGAAGGGACTTTTCCCCAGAAGTGGAAGCAGCAACGGCTAGTGTTACTTCCGAAGGGGAAAAAGCCGCCGGAAGAACCGTCATCCTACCGACCACTCTGCATGTTAGACACGGCCGGCAAGATATTCGAGCGCATAATTCATCAGAGAATAGAGGCATTAGTCGATCCACTCCTAGCAGAAAACCAGTTTGGTTTCCGAAAAGGACGTTCAACTCTGGATGCTATCAAATTGGTTGTTGATATAGCCAAGGATGCAATTGCCGGAACGAGATGGAAGGGTGAAAAGAAGAAATACTGCTTGGTGGCTGCTTTGGACATCAAGAATACCTTCAACTCCGCTAACAGGGACTGCGTTATGCGGGCTCTAGAAGAAAAAAACATACCAGGATACCTTCGCAGAATAGTAGCGAGCTACTTCACGAACAGGCTCCTGAAATATGACACGACGAATGGTACGGAAGTGTACGAAATCTCCGGAGGAGTGCCACAGGGATCAGTCTTAGGTACTCTGCTATGGAACATCATGTATGATGGCCTCCTGAGAATAGCATTGCCTACGGGAGTCAAACTTGTTGCATATGCGGATGACGTAGCTGTCGTGATTGATGCTGGATGCACGACTCAACTTCAAGCAGCAGGTGGAACATGTCAGTGCCAAAGCGTCAGTAGTGAGGGCTAGTCTCGCACGGCTGATGCCTAACATCGGCGGCCCAATGCAGAGCAGGAGGCTACTATTGTCATCAGTAGTCACAACAGTGCTCACTTACGGAATATCCATTTGGGCTGATGCACTGGAAACCCAAGAATCATGGAGAAAAGCTGGACCAATATACCGATTGAGTGCCCTACGAGTAGCTAGTGCCTTCCGCACTATATCAGAAGAAGCAGTGTGCGTCATTGCTGGAACCCTACCTCTTAGAGTTCTAGCAGAGGAAAGACGGGCCCTTTACCAACGAAAAAGGTCAACTGCACTGAGCCCTGAAGAACTTAGAATTGAAGAACGGCAGAAGAGCATAGGCCGATGGCAACTACAATGGGATGCTGCAGAGAAGGGTAGGTGGACGCACCGTCTCATACCTCGGATCGACATTTGGCTTAACCGGAATCACGGTGAGGTCAATTACTATCTTACGCAGATGTTGTCAGGACATGGGTGTTTTCGAGAGTATCTACACCGCTTTAAGCACGATGACTCTTCGGAGTGCCCGTCCTGCCCAGGAGCTGCTGAAGACGTGGAGCACGTCTTCTTTGTATATCCTCGTTTCGATCCACAGCGTAAAGAACTGGAGAGGATCCTGAACCAGAGAATGCAACCAGATTCACTAGTAGAAGCAATGTTGTCATCAGAAGCTGCCTGGAACGCTACCAACACGTTTGCAACAGAAGTCCTTAAAGACTTGCGTTCCACCGAAAGAAGAAGAGCAAATAGCAGAAGATAGAAGGAAGGTAGTTAACACCTTAGCCACCAGAAGGAAGAGCAGTAGCTAGATCCTCCCTTCACGAAGTAATGCCTGACGGCGGTTTCCATGAGGGATTAGAGGAAATAAGGAAAATGGGTTTAGGATTTAGTGGGTAGGGGCGTTAGTGTCGAGTTTTAGTATGACGCTGCGTCGAGTCGCCACATATCCAGGCCAAACAACTATGCCTAGAATCCGTAAAAAGGATTCCCCCCCCCCCTAAGGGAGAAAAAACACACACACACACACACACACACACACATTTTATTTACATCGCTCGGAATTATTTTGTCTCAATCGATATTCTTTCATTTTCTTTCCATTTGGTCGGCCAACTTCTAAGTATTTTAATTTATTTAAAAATTATTTTTCTTTTCCTCACTAATTTCGCTTGGGATTTAGAATAATTTTCACACACTTTATACTAATCATAACTTACAATAATTTCTATCGTAAAAATAATATAATAATAATAATTAAGGCTGGCAATAGCCTAGTCGGCTTGGTGCCCGCTTTTCGAAAGAGTGGGACCCGGGTTCGATTTCGGCACGCACCAATATTTTTCAGTGGTTATAAATAAAAATATGTGCGTTACGTTGCTAGCCTCTGAAAGTGGCAGAGATAGCCGGGCGGCATACGTCTGACTTGGGCGATCACCCATTTAAGCAACAACTTGCATAGGTGACCACTCTAGTCTGCGTTGGTTAGCGCGAGGGATCTCTGCACACTAAGAGAGGGGCCTAATACCCCAGTGGTCGATAAAGAAGAGTTTTTTATCAATCACTGTAGACTTAGCCCAGCTTCGACTATACTATCATGGGTTTTCTCTGTGGTTTTCCCATGTTACTGTTCCAACAGCCTGAGAGGTGAGGTTCAGAGCAAATGCGTTACAGAAAGCACAAGTCGGTCCACAGCCGCAATATAAAGTAGAAGAAGTGTCGGGTGGGACTTGCTGAGGTCCAATATGAAGAAGAGCAAGTAAAGCGTAAATGCTAGGAGAAAGAGGGAGATCAGCCTTGTAAAAACCGAGAAAGGTGTAAGGTAAAGTACCCAGTACTTGAACACTTCTAAAAATGGGACTAGTAGTTGAACAGACTTTTAGAATTGTTGTAATACAAAATCTGTATATGGGTCATTCTACTAAATAAGAGCATTTTTACGGGGCGACCCTCGCGGATTATGTTTAAAATTTATGAAGGTGTTCTCTATAATAAGAAATAAATTCCCTACAAGTTTCAGCCCTTAATATGCAGCGGTTCTGGAGTTATGATTTTTCGAAATTTTGAAAAAAAATTTTTTTTAACTTTTTTATTAATTTTTCTGATGAAGAAAACTTTTTTATTAAAATCCACTAAAAATCTTATCTTGTGGGAAAAATGCTCAGCTTTTGAATGAAAATATCCATTTTATTATAAACACATCAGAAGACCCTTTGAAATCCAATTAAAGTGGAAAAATTGATTTTTCTCGGTGTGTGGTGCAAGGTACATCCAATTTGACTTTTTTTTCTGAAAGATCAGAGTTTTTTACACAAAATATATGGTTTTCACGATGTGCATATTTTTTATTGAATCACAATTAAATTAAACGTAAAATCTTTATAATTAAAATACTTTTATTTTTGAACTTTTTTCAGATGTTGATACAGTTTTAATAAGAGCATATCCAATTTCATCATTTATCGGTAAAAGTGTGCAATGTCTGTGTACCCTTTACCGTTTTTGATAAAGAATATCGTACGTCTAACACATTTTTTTTGTCTAAATAATCATCATTCGTTATGAAAGTAAAATCAACGCCTGTAAAATTCTTGATTGCCCAGGAATGCAAATCTTATGGTGTCAGTATATGTTTTTTATTTTCCATTTGTAATGAAGCTCTAGCAGCATGTCGTTTTACTGGACCTGCAAGCCCATCGCATGGTCCTTTTCCATGGGCAGTCGCAAAAAAATACCAGTCAACGATGATTCTAAAGTCAGCATAATGATAACATAAATTAGTAAATGTTTTTTATTTCTAAATTGCTGAGGTGCTCCATCTGAGAAGTAAAAAATACTTTCAATAACAGCAAATTTTTCTCTTAAAAAAGAAATCAATTGTTTTTGAAATAAATAAATCAAAACTGTGTTAAGTTTAAGGCAATCTGAGATACTAA
This sequence comes from Cotesia glomerata, assembly GCF_020080835.1. Taxonomy (NCBI): domain Eukaryota; kingdom Metazoa; phylum Arthropoda; class Insecta; order Hymenoptera; family Braconidae; genus Cotesia; species Cotesia glomerata. The sequence continues at coordinate 6,960,357 of NC_058167.1, forward strand.
CTAAGCCTAAATGCTTAATAGTATCATTTTCGTTTTAGTAAACCACCATTTGAAATATAGTAGCTTGGTCATTATTCCCATGATAGCCTTGAGCAGCTTCCTGCCCTGTTGAAAAGCTCCAATAAGATCCAATCAAAAGCGACAAAAGCCACTTAGAAACCAATAAAATTTATGGGTTTCTAAGTGGCTTTTGTCGCTTTTGATGGGATCCTATTGGAAATTTTAAACAGGGTGCACAACAAACGCAATTTTCTACCAAGTTAAAAACTACCGCTAATTCACCACTCTTCAAATTTAATTTCGCATTAAGGAAAAACCGACTTCGTATTTTTACTATAAAATCATGTTTTAAAAGTTTCTCAAGTTGCGTCGCTAAGGTATCAATAAGTCATCGGAATCCGAAATAACGTTTACAATGGTACATCGATCGGTTGATGTCCACATTTTAAATTAGATTTCATTTACATCAAATTCTTTAAACGATGCATGAAAGTAATTAATGATTTCTTCATTGTTTGGACATCTATTACAACTTCTGAAGAAGCACGATTCCGTTAGATTATTACAAATCAATTTATTCAATAAATTTTTATAAATTGGTTAAGTTTCCATAATCCAATCAGTATTTCTTGAAAATTTTGGAAAATTATATCTTAAATAAGAAAATGGAATCGTAGTTGTGAGCGCCATCTGCATCGTATAAACTCAATTTTTTAACGAGCAGTTTGAAATTTTAAATATTTAACAGAAAATTATTTTACTATCCCGAATAATCGTATAACACTTAGCGGATATAACGTTTAATTTAATTTTGATTGAAAAAAAAATATGCACATCGTGAAAACCATATATTTTATGTAAAAAACTCTGATCTTTCAGAAAAAAAAATCAAATTGGATGTACCTTGCACCGTACACCGAGAAAAATCAATTTTTCCACTTTAATTAGATTTCAAAGGGTCTTCTGATGTGTTTATGATAAAATGGATATTTTCATTCAAAAGCTGAGAATTTTTCCCACAAGATAAGATTTTTAGTGGATTTTAATAAAAAAGTTTTCCTCATCAGAAAAATTAATAAAAAAGTTAAGAAAAATTTTTCTTCAAAATTTCAAAAAATCGTAACTCCAGAACCGCTTCATATTAAGGGCTGAAACTTGTAGGGAATTTATTTCTTATTATAGAGAACACCTCCATAAATTTTAAACATAATCCGCGAGGGTCGCCCCGTAAAAATGTTCTTATTTGGTGGAATGACCCATATATATTATGAGTCATATGCGCATGTTATAATTATTCAATGATACAGTAATTGATTTTGGTAAGTTTTTTCAATTATAAATCAAAACAATTACATTTTTGTTAACTTTAAAGTCAACATGTCAAGAATCGCCGATAGATGCTATTTTTTTCATGAAAAAGGTACTAAACCGTAAACCGAACAATCAGTAAAAAAAAAAACGGTATATCATTATTTTAAGTGAAAAAAATTGTACCACCCAATGGAATAGTCTTTTCTAAATAATACACATTTTTTGCAAAGACATAAACTATAATTTTTATATTAAATTTTAGCGTTCAACTATACCTCCCAATTTTCAAAGTGGTACCCAGAACTTGAACAAGCTGGGACCGTATAATTTTAACAGCACTCTAACCTCTGATAGGTTTATAGACTACCCGGGAAAAAATGATCAGATCTGATCAGATATGAACAGGCATAAATCTTCAGGTCTGATCAGATATGAAAAATGACCGGGTCTGATCAGACCTGGGCAGGCATGTTCATGTCTGATCAAATCTGTTCATGTCTGACTCGATCAGGTCCATAAAAAAAAAAAGATTGGTGCCGACGGGGATTTGAACCATGTACGTTGCGCTCTTCAGACTTATACTTTACCTGTTGACCCAATGACTTATCTTAACTCTAGCATACCTTTCAAACTACTTTAAGTAATTTAAATTTTATACATAACTTATCCTTATAGTTAACGGAGTTCTATACTTAATTTATTAATTATTAATAATTAATTTTACACAGTAAAAAATTTCGCGTCATTGCGTTAAAAAATTTTGTGTTAAAAATTTTTATGTTAAATATTTAACACTTTTTGTGTTGATTTAACAGAATAAATGTTAAATTTACACATAAAAGTGTTAAATATTTAACACAAAAATTTTTAACACTAAGATTTTTGACTCAATGACGCAAAATTTTTTACTGTGTATATTAGAGTGATTTATTTGGAACGGCTATGTATTTTTTCCGCTCCATTAACATACGGTTCTATGTAAAGTAAAAAAAAAATTTCTTCAAGGTTTATTCCGTAATTATAATTTTATTGTTTTCTTTTAAAATTGAAGTTTTTTTAATTAAAACGTATTGGAAATGAAGAATTATTTGTGTGTTCTACAATTTAGCAGCCTTTGACACTACTGCAATGGATCAAGGCGTAGCTTAATATAATAACAGACACCTTGAAAGGACTTATTATCACCTATCGATATCAACTGATATATTTTGGTATTTTCACGCTATCAAACTCAAACTTTTACTAAATAATCTTATTTTTCGCGTATTCAATGGAACACAGTAAAAAATTTTATGTCATTGCGTCAAAATTCATCGTTAAAAATCATCGTTTTGGCATGGAAAATTAAAAAGTTCATACTTATATAAGTCGAAATTTTTGATCAAAAAATTTGTACGTTTAAAATTTATAAGGGGATAGAAACTGATACGTTATACGGAACAAATTAATTTTAAAAATAGAACTGCAGTCTATAGTTCAATAAAATTTTTCTTCCAGACTTAAAATATCATTTAAGAGGGCAAATCATTCATGAACAGTTCTTGTCAGCTGATATATGGAGTTTTAATCCTTATCTATTTTAGGCTAGATCAGACATGATCAGATATGGACAGGTCTGATCAGGTCTGAGCGTATTTAACGCTTCAGACATGAACAGGCATGGACAGGTCTGATCAGGTCTGAGCATATATAATGCTTCAGACATGAACAGGCATGAACAGGCTTGATCAGGTCTGAGCGTATTCAACACCAGACATGAGCAGACATGAACAGGCATGGACAGGTCTGATCAGGTCTGAGCGTATTTAACGGTTCAGACATGGACAGGCTTGATCAGGTCTGAGCGTATTTAATGCTTCATACATGAACAGGCATGAACAGTCATGAGCAGGCATGAACAGGCTTGATCAGGTCTGAGCGTATTTAACACCAGACATGAACAGGCATTGACAGGTCTGATCAGGTCTGAGTGTATTTAACGGTTCAGACATGAACAGGCATGGACAGGTCTGATCAGGCCTGATCATACATGAACAGGTCTGATCAGGTCGGATTTCAGGCCTGATCAGATATGAACAGGTCTGATCAGTCCTGATCATTTTTTTCCGGGTAGTGATCAGTATTGTGATTTGGATTAATTACTGCAAATTAAATTAGTTTTATAACTAAAAATTAGTATAGTTAAAAATTATTGAACGTTTTAAATTGAGTTTTTTTGATTTATAATTGAAAATTTACTTTGTCATTCATAAAAAATGTAATTAATAAATTAAATACAAATATTTCTCATTTTTAAATGAACATATTAAATATTTATAGTATTATTTTTAGTATTATTCAATAATATATTATAAATCTTTGAATATTTCAATAAAACGTTAAAAGTTTTAGGTGTGCCTATTGCCATATATTTTATTAGTTCAACTACTGATCCCAGAGTGTTCAACTACTGCGGCTTGTCAGAATCCGAACAAAAACAGTTTCACTGCAAAAAATCGCGCCAAGTCCACGTTCATAAGATTATTAAGAAAAAAAAATTTGTTTTTTTCTTTACAAAAATATATAAAATAAAAAAATTAAAAAATCCAAGTAACCGATATGATTTTTTATGATTTTCGAAAATAAAAAAAAATTTTGTTACAAATTTAAAAATTAAAAAAAAATTTGGAACGTATTTAGTGTGCGCGGTTGCAAAATATTTTACTTTTAATGAAATTCATAAAATCTATTTACTAGGACTTAAAAAAAATTGAAATACACAATGACGCACACCAAGTACGTTCCAAAATTTTTTTCTTAATTTTTAAATTCATAACACAAACAGTGAAACTGTTTTTGTTCGGATTTTAGTATTTTTTGTCATTATAATAAAAATTGGTATCAACTTAAATCTCGCGTTGGTTGCATTTTTTATAGCAAACTGTCCCCTTGAAACTACAGTTTATGTAAAAATAATTCCAGCGCACCCTGGCGGATATAGATGCAAGCTGTGAAATATCTTTTTTTAACTGTAGTTTCCCATCTAATGAAGGATTACTATGCATTCTCAAATTATTTAGTCTGTGGCAGATCACTTTGCCCATCGAAAAAAAGTCAGGATCGAAATTTTTGCGTTGCTATAGTTTGTGCTGATTAAATTTAATAATTTCAATTAGATTAATTGTTATAAGTGAATATAATTAATTAATAACAGTCAAATAAAGTATGAATTACTGTTATAATATACAATTTAGGAAAAAAAAGTACGGTAGAATTAAATAAAATTTTGCAACCTCAAAATACCATTCTGCTTACAGTAAACATAGTCGGTAGTCTGGCGCTCCGTTTACAGCAGATTTGAACGGAACTTGGCGCCAGATCCTACCGAATCTGTGGATTGATTGTTCAACTACTACTCCTTTCATAGTTTATCTTAAAAACGTTGTCAAATTATAAATATTCAATGATTTGCGTTATTTTGCACTTCAATCAATTCAAAATTGTTTATATTTTCATGAAAACCACCAATTTGAACTAATAATTACATATTTATATATTAAAAGTAGGGTCAAATACGTTTTACTTTGAAACCTGTTCAACTACTGGGTACTTTACCTTACAAGTAAAAAGCAATTCTTCTTCTATAATAATAATAATAATAATAATAATAATAATAATAATAATAATAATAATAATAATAATAATAATAATAATAATAATAATAATAATAATAATAATAATAACTTCAGATCATCCATGTAAAGCAGATGGGTGATCGAGTATTTTCGATCACCCGGAGGCCCCACAGAGTACCCATGGGTTTTACGGAGAGCAACAGATATAGGCAGCAGTGAGATGCAAAACAGCAGAGGGCTCAAGGAATCGCCTTGGAAGACCCCTCGTTTGTACTCTACAACTCCGGTTACGTGCAATGCGTTTCCATTTCCTATATGGAAACGCGTTCGCCAGAGCTGCATTGTACGCCGAATGCATTCCATAATAATAATAATAATGTCCGAGACTGAAGGGTTCATATTTGCCTGCCAAGATGGTGTCATTAACACTTTAGAATACCGTAGCAAGGTGCTCCAGGTGCAGCTTCTGGACACGAAATGTAGGATGTGTAAACAACACCCGGAGACGCTCATGCACCTTTTGTCGGCATGTCCTGTGCTGGCGAGAGGTGCATATATCCAACGTCACAACGCTGCCCTGAGAGTACTGTACTACTATCTTCGTCATTACTACGGTATTGATATGACACCAGTGCTGCCTTATCTACCAGGAGATATTCCCCAGGTTGTTGAGAATGACAGTTGCAAAATTTACTGGAACATGCCATTTGCAACAACCCGGCGGATCGATCACAATAAACCCGATATTGTGCTCTTCGACAAGGCCACTCGTGACATTTATGTCATTGAGTTCTCGGCCCCGGCTGAACACAACATCTCAGCCAAAGAAGAGCACAAAAGAAAAATATATCAGGATCTCCTATTTGAAATTGGCAAACTTTACCCAGGTTACCGTGTCAAACTAGTCGTCCTAATCGTTGGCGTCCTTGGAGGGATGAAACAGTCTTTTGTATCCTCACTTGCCAAAGTTCCAGCTTGCACGTCAAAATCTGAGTTCTTGGCTGTCAGGATGCAGAAGGCTGTAATATTAGGTTCCCTCCGTCTACTTAGGGAAATGACTTTGGCCTGCTGTGGCCGCTAACCGCCTTGTTGTGCGGAGTGGTCCAGCAGTAATGGATGGAGCTCAGGCTGGGCCCTCGGAGAGTCGGACTTCGGGGACAACCCCCCTGAGCATTTAATAACATAATAATAATAATAATAATAATAATAATAATAATAATAATAATAATAATAATAATAATAATAATAATAATAATCTAGGAATAATAATAATAATAATAATCTAGGAATAATAATATGATGATAATAAAGCTCATAATAATAATAACATTCCAAATAATTAAATCGCCGTGACATGGGCAATCAGACGCGATCGCGGTAGTGGTAGCTCGCGTCCGTCGCTGAATCGCTCGTTGCGTTGGTGAGTTCCACGGTGCTAGTTTTCACTGCTCGCGACACCTATCCGCCTCTTCGCTTCTACTACCTTCTTCACAGTATGTTTGAGTTAAACTAACTAATCTTAAAATCAGATAAGGTAAAAGCCCCAATAGATGATCATGTACCAGTATATGATCACTTCATGTATTTGTATACCTATATTTGTGAATATAGATATACAAATACATGGAGTGATCATATACTGGTACGTGATCATCTATTGGGGCTTTTACCTTAGCCAGATTATTATTTTAAGGAAACGGCATTCGATGTTACGTTGGATAGTTATTTTGACAATATTTTTCTCTCCGTCTACTTTCAACTGGTCAGAGTTAAGAAATTTTCTAAACTTAAATTTTTGCTAATTTTCTTTTTATTTAAACAAACTAAAATACTATTTATATTAGTTTCTGAGATTCTGTTGAAAAATAAAATAAAAAAAAAGAGCGTGTGTACAGAGTACACATGTTAGAAGTGAAACTTCTTTGGCAAACTCAATTTAAAATTTACTAATTAACAGTTAATAGATTTCAAAGACAGGAACATAAAGGATTTATGCATATATAGTATTGAAAGGATTAAATGAGAAAAATTTACACTAGTTATATCACATACTCTTTCAATTTATTTCTTCAATATGTACAACATTATCTGATGGTATTTGTAATGGTATGGTTGTCACTAAAGCCTTATGGTAACTTAAATATGAAACATAAGTTCTTGTTTAAATATTTTCTAAATAACGTGTAAAAATGGCATCTATTGTGGTTCCGTATTTAGTTGTCGACATGTTTTATGTAACAAAAAAATTTAATAACAATAAAAATAGATAATGAACTTAATTAATGACAGGCAACAGTGATAGTATAAATATTATATAGAATGCAATATAGAGAATGTAGGTTATACATGGTACTTTGCGAATATTCATGTGATCAAAATAAAAAGAAAAATGTAATTATTAAAAAAATTAATTATTCAATTAAATATAAAAAAATAAATATATTATTAACATTACATCAGTTAAATAATGTATACCTTACTTGATATACATTTATTTCAAATTTAATAATAAGTATTAATGAAAAAAAAAATAAATAAAGTATTACTTACTGCGAACAACTGCTTGATCAACAAAGATTTCTTATTAACTGTCAACGAACAATAAATATTTACCACTAGTTACTATAAAAATATCTGAATGAATAAAACAGTATAAACAAACACGAGGTTATAAAATACATAATAATAATAATATTTAAGAGCAGTGTACCTACAGTCTAAAATACAACGCATGCGCACATGAAAATAACATTTCTATAGTGTAAAAGTATAGTTTTCCTTTATATCTTTATCTTTTTCTCTCCGACTACGTACATATATGCGTCCTTTAATGTGACGCTCATATTATGATTATTGTGACGCTCATATTATGATTATTGTAAAAAAAAAATTAAGTATTATTCTTATTTTTCATACTAAATCTATTGACATTAATTTGCAGATTACATTATGCACTGTTGGCTATGGCGATGCAGTCCCCAAAACTTGGCAAGGAAAAATTATAGCATCTTTTTGTGCACTATTAGGGATTTCATTTTTTGCATTACCTGCTGTAAGTTTGTTTCCTTTTTTAGTCCTGTTTTTTTACAATAAGATTGAGAATATCGGAAATTTAATCAATGAAGCTATTGTGTTGATTTTTTATTAGGGCATTCTTGGCTCGGGTTTTGCTCTTAAAGTACAACAGCAGCAGCGTCAGAAGCATATGATCAGACGACGACAACCGGCTGCTACTCTTATTCAAGCTCTTTGGAGATGTTATGCGGCTGATGAACACAGTGTAAGTGTAGCCACTTGGAAAATTCATCAAGTGATATTACCGTCTAGTCCACCTGGGTAAGTAAACATAGACTTTTCATATTTTTTTCTTTTCTTGTTTTAAAGTATCTTTCGTAGAAATTAAACTACATTATACTTGATATTCCTACGACGTAACTTTGAAAACTTTACTTCTTCCGTTTCAGCTATAGTCGAATTGTTTGGAAAACAACCTTATACCTAAATATCTATAGCCAATCGTTGCATGTCTACAGATCCTATACAAAAATATTCTTATAAAACAATACTTTACCTTTAATCTATGCGAAAAAATTAAAAAACGGTGACCTATTCTTTAGGTACCAACTTGTTCATATAGTTATTTGGCGATTTAGAATAAACAAAACTATTTTTGATGGACAAAATCATTTTAACTTTAGTGAGCGGTTAAAAAATGGATTTCGTTCTATTTATTTGGCTTTATTTTCTATTTGTAACGACGATTGGAGAGTTATTTATTGTTAAAATATTGCTAAATACAAAATGACAATGTTATCTTTAGCCTTCAATTCTACAAGAATTCCTAAATTTGCAAAATATTAAGTGATCACAATTTTTGAAATTCACTTGAATTTTTTGTGAATGAAAATTATGGTATGTCAGTAGAAAAAATTTGTTTTCTAGTTTTTATATTAGATTAAAAAAACGAGCAAAAAAATATCTTGCCATACAACATATATACTTTCTGCGAAAATTCAGTTTTCAAGCGTTGTAATTACTATTTCTCATTATACCTGAGTATATCAGGTATTAATAGCCACATATGTATTCGACAATATCTTCTTTATTTATTTGGAAAGACCCAACTGCCACGAGAGCGAATGACACTAGATACAATAATGTACATAGCAAATGAAAATTTTTATAAATCTATACTTAACACTGAAAAAAAAGTTTTCTGCTCGGCACTATCTACTGTATTGCAACGAGTGTATCGTTACGGATACAATCTGTATAGCTACGAGTAGCATTTTAGATAGCGACTGTCACGATCCATTCGTATTCCATTCACGATACTATTGCTACCGTTAGTAAACAGTTATCCTGACCCCACTATCCTCTAGATAGCAATGTGCATGTGTATCGTGACAGTAGCAACATCATATCGTTCAGAGCAGAAAACTTTTTTTTCAGTGTAAGAATACAAATTCTAAGAAAAATTTTTTATATATAATAATATATAATTATATATAACTATATGTGATTATATCTAATCTCATATATAATTCCATAAACAGGGTGTCCCAAAAGTCACGGACGCCATTGTAGCATCTGATGAAAAAAATAATTCTGAGACGAAAAGTCCTTAGCCATTTTTCAATTAACCGCATAGATAATTAATTATTAATTAAAAATAACGTCTCTTTATTTGTTAGAGAGAGAGAGCGCCAGTGTCCAGTGAAGTATGTGCCAAATAAAGACACAACTAACTGTATGACTAACTAGTTTCTATAGCTACGTAGTCACACATATTTACTTACACATTCACACGCGCAAGCGTATTCGTTGGAACGCACTTGACTTGACACTAGTGCTCTCTCTTTAACGCATAAAAAGATGTTATTTTAATTAATAATTAATTATCTATGCGTCTGATTAAAAAATGGCTAAGGACTTTTCGTCTCAGAATTATTTTGTTTATCAGATGCTACAATGGCGTCCGTTACTTCTGGGACACTGTATAATCATATATAATTATATATGAAGCTATATAAAATCATATATAATCATGCTTTACACGGTAAAAAAAAAATTTACTAATTTTGCAATAATATAACGTCAAAATTTGACCGCAAATAGAAAATTTTTAAATGTAACGATATAAAAGCAAAAATATTAAAAGTTAAGTCGTAGACTACGATTTAACAATCGTTACTATCCACGCACTTTTTTTTTATTGTAAAACCGAATAATGTCATATCATTATATGTGATTATTATATTTGGCCATTTTGTATATATGATCACATATAACTAATTTATATATAATTATATATAAAAATTTTTTCTCGGGTATTGTACAAGGAGTATTAAAAAAGCACTAAGAAGTGTAAGGACAGGAAAAGTTAATCTATAAAATAATAAAGATAATAAATGTTCAAGTGAAAAGATAATTATAAAGTTAAATAGCTCTGTCGATGCTAGAACATTGGTACTAATCGTTTGATTGTAGCGCAGCAAATTAATGAGCCTGTTATCATAATTATAGATCGCGTTACAGATGCTAATTAGCCTATTAAGTAATGCAGATTTGATACAATTATTTGTTAATATAAACTGTCAAAAATTAGTTAATTCATCATCATACGACTTACCAACAATATTGTGTGACGATATGTGCCTTAAATTTGTGGTATGAATGAACAAAATAAATTTTTTGCCCTCTGGGCGGAAAGTGGCAACTTTGGTCTCACTGCGCTAAACAAAGTTGCCGCTTTCCTCCTTCCTCGGACAAAAAAATATTATACAGCCCTTGGGAAGTAAAAAAGAAAACCTCAGATCACTTGTTTGTTGACCTCGTCTTCGCCTCAGCCAACAATTACATGTGATCTGAGGCTTTTCTTATTTTCCTTCCCAAGGGGTGTAATATACTATTAACGTCCAAGAGTAAGTTGGTAAATTTTCCTATTGCTACCTTATGACAAGTATTTACGTTGCGGCTAAATCTACCGAATTCTGAAAGATATGAAGGGTGGGAAGTGAAATTTTATTGCATATGTTTATAGAAACCTTCTACTTTTGCCTTTCTTGTCTCTCAGTACAACATAAAAAATTAACTGTTGCTGCAACAGGAGGCAGCCATATTGCAGTAACAGGATAAAGTCCTGTTGCAGCTACAGGATTACTACTGTTATTGCGACTTAATAGTAAAATATAGTTGGGTCATTCCATGTCAAATTGACCTACAGTTGGAATTGACCCCTTTTGATTTGGATAAATTTTGATCAGAAATTTTCTTATATCATATAACGAACTTCTGCCAGACGAAAAAAAATTAAAAAATTTTATTCAAAAGATATGCAAATTCAAAATTTCGCTATTTTTTCAGTTTTTTAATTTTGTTTTTGGAATATCTCGAACGTTATTATAGATACGGGAATGGCCTTTCGTTTGTTTGAAAGGGGACACTTGGGGCTATTAAAAAAAAAAATATTTTGGAAAAAAATTTTGAAAAATGCCAAATTTGTCAAATTTTAAATTTTTTTTTGTATAGTAACTTGTACTGATCTTAAAAGACCCTGAAATTTTTAGAACTGTGTGTTTTTTTTTAAATATGAATTTTTGAATTTCAAAAAAAAATTTTTTCTTGTTTCTTACAACTTTTAAATAAGGTAAAGTTATGCAGATACATAGTATTGTAATTTTAAGCACTAAAAAATTAAATGCACGACGTGGAAATATTGAATAATAAAATAATTTTAACTTTTTTTTATTTTTTTGAAGTAATCTTCAAGTCAGGCTTAACGCATGATATAATTGTTATTCGTCGTTTTTTGACTTGATTTAAATTTTTCGACGCCATTTATCGTCTTTTTAAGATGGAAATGATTTGAAATTTGAGATTGAGCAACATTAATGTGCAGAAATTTTTAAGTAAACAAGTATTCGAAAAAACAAAACAAAATTGATATTCTCATCACATGATTTATGATTTTTATTGGAAATTTATATCTGTTTGAGTTATTTGACGTTAAAAACTGTTATTGAAGTGAAGAAACGGACAAAATATATCATGCGTTAAAAAAAATAAGAAACTATATCATGTATTGAGCCTGACTTTAAGATTACTCCAAAAAAATAAAAAAAAGTTGAAATTAATTTATTATTTAATATTTCCACGTCGTGCATTTAATTTTTTAGTGCTCAAAATTACAATACTATGTATCTGCATAACTTTGACTTATTTAAAAGTTGCAAAAAACAAGAAAAAATTTTTTTTTGAAATTCAAAAATTCATATTTAAAAAAAAAAACACACAGTTCTAAAAATTTCAGGGTCTTTTAAGATCATTACAAGGTACTATACAAAAAAAATCTGGAAAACGGTTGACCCTAAAGGCCATCCCTGCAACTTCCTGCCAATTCCATACCTAAACGCTTGAAATTGCACTTATGACGTTTCTGAGCTCTACGAGCTCAAAAATACCATTTGTGTGTTATTTTGAGCTCTCCGAGCTCAAAGAAATAGCTTTTGTATGCTTTTGAGCTCTTCGAGGTCAAAAGTCTGATAGAGGTTCAATAAATCAGTATTTATTGAATTTTAAAACTGCAATAATTTCTAAATGAATGAATCAATTTTCATGCGGTTGGCAGAATTCCACGCAGTTTTTTAAAACCTATGATATACTTTTGAACACAAACTGATCAAACTGAAAATCTTAGAGAAATTTAAAAAATTCACTTTTTCCGAATTTTTTCGACATCGATAACTCACGACCCAATCAACCAATTTCCACGTTCTTGGTGGCGATCGATGTGTTTTTTTGAGCTCTAATAATTATTTTATTTTGTCAAAAACGATCCGAAAAGAAATCTCGAAGTTATGTGAAAAAAACACTTTTTTCGAAATTTTTCGTTTTCGGTAGCTCTCGAACCAATCAACCGATTTTGATGGGACTGGTGGAAATCGACGTGGTTTTTCAAGCTCAAGAGCTGATTAGTTTTTGGAATTGATCGGTGAAGCTGTTTAAAAGTTATTCCAAAAAAACGATTTTTTGAAAATTTTATTTTTGAGATTTCTCAAAATCTAGCGAACCGAATCGATTCAAATTTTTACGAAACTTAATGGCAAGGATACTCTTTAGATCGCCACCTATTTCGATCCGAACGGCCGAGCCGTTCAAAAGTTATAAGAGGTTTACATACATACATACACACACACATACACACAAAGGCCCAGAGGAACAGCTTGAAATCCGGGACATTGACGACGAAACAACTAAAGACGATGTCCGGAAGGCCTTACAAGAGGCAGCTGGAAATGACTACGAAATACCTGAAGATGTCATTAAAATTCGTCCGGCCTACAGAGGTACTCAAACTGCTTCGGTACGATTGCCAGCAGCAATAGTGCAGAAGATACTTGGAAAGACAGGCAAAATAAGGATTGGCTGGGTAAATTGCCGTGTCAGAGCAATTAAGACACCACTACGATGCTATAAGTGCTGGCACTTTGGGCACACTACTGCCCAATGTAAAAGCGAAGTCGACCGATCTGGGCTTTGCATCAAATGTGGGCAACCAGGTCATCAAGCTGCTCAATGCCCAAATAAAGTGAAATGTGCGTTATGTGCGAAAAAACCTGGCTCTCAGGAAACTGCTCACCGGTCTGGTTCTGGCCGATGTCCAGTCTTCCAAGAAGCACTCCAGAAGCTGACAAATAAACGAACATGAGGATACTGCAGCTTAACATCAATCACTGCGAAGCTGCGCATGACCTGCTTATGCAGACAGTACGGGAATTAAAGCTCGACGTTGTGCTTTTATCGGAGCCATATAAACATTTAGCTGGACAACTTTGGGAGACAGATATCACCACGAAAGCTGTGATCTGGGCTTGTGGTAAGCTCCCTTTCCAGAGTGTAGCTACCAATGGCAGCGCTGGCTTTGTAGCAGCATCAGTAGATGGCATCCGTTTTTACAGCTGCTACGCACCACCTAGCCTCTCAATTGCTGAGTTGGCTGACTTCTTGGATCGACTGACCGAGGACGCGAAGCAACATCATCCAGTGGCGATAGCCGGGGACTTTAACGCCGGGGCAGTAAGCAGACTAATGCACGAGGAAGAGAGCTGCTAGAAGCTCTTTCTACACTAGATGTAGTCTTGCTCAACAGTGGTGACACGCCGACCGACACCAAAGGTGACGCAAGCTCGATTGTAGACGTCACTTTTGTCAGTACCAGCCTTGCTAAAGGTAACACTAACTGGAAGGTACTGGACATCTACACTGCCAGTGACCATTATGCGATACTCTGGGAAACGTCAAACGACCAGAACCTCCGGGGGCCTATCAAGCAATTTAACACCGTCGGTTGGAAGGTGAAATCTCTCCACCCAGAAGTATTGCTAACAGCCCTCGATAGTGATCCGATAGAGACTGGATGCGCAGAAGAACATACTAAGGCCCTGATGATGCGAGTAACACAAGCTTGTGATGCCAGTATGCCTCGCAAACGTGTTATGAATTCAAGACCTGCGGTACACTGGTGAAATGATCATATCAGCAACCTCCGTAAAGAGTGTCATCGAAAGAGAAGAATATCACAGCGTGGCTATCAACGACCTTACTCTGCAGTGCTGATCGCAGAGTACAAAAAAGCTCGTCGTGAACTTAATAAGGCCATAAAAGAGAGCAAAGGAAGATGCTGGAAAGAGCTCATATACGAGGTCGACAAAGACGTGTGGGGTCGGCCGTATAAGGTGGTCATGACGCACCTGAAGAAACAACAAATTCCGTCACCTACGTGTCCCCAACTCCTTCAGAAAATCGTCACTGCGCTGTTTCCACAGCAACACAGTCTCAATTATCAGTCAACGCAAGATGAACTGGACGACATTCCACCTGTCACTGAAGAAGAATTGTTGGAAGCCTGTAATCGGGTAGGAAATAATAAAGCGCCGGGATTGGACGGAATCCCTAATATAGCCTTGAAAACCATCATAAAGGCAGCACCAACATTATTTCTAGACGCTTACAACGCATGCCTCAAGGAGGGGACTTTTCCTCATAAGTGGAAACAGCAACGGTTAGTACTTTTACCTAAAGGAAAGAAACCGCCAGAAGAACCGTCATCTTACCGACCACTCTGCATGCTAGATACGGCGGGTAAGATATTTGAGCGTATCATCCATCAGCAAATAGATGCAGTAGTCGACCCACTCTTGGCAGACAACCAGTATGGATTCCGGAAAGGACGATCAACCCTGGACGCGATCAACCTGGTTGTTAATACGGCCAAAGAGGCAATCGCAGGAACTAGATGGAAGGGTGGAACGAAGAAGTACTGCCTGGTGGCTGCCTTGGACATCAAAAATGCTTTCAATTCCGCTAATTGGGACTGCATCATGCAAGCTCTCGACGAGAAGAACGTGCCAACATATCTTCGCAGACTAGTGATTAGCTATTTTACAGATAGAGTGCTGAAATACGATACAAAGAATGGTCCGAAAGAGTATGATATAACCGGTGGTGTGCCACAGGGCTCTGTTCTTGGTCCACTTCTGTGGAATATCATGTATGACGGGCTCCTGAGACTGAAGCTTCCAAGATGTGTCAAACTGGTAGCGTATGCGGATGATGTTGCCGCAGTGATCGTCGCCAAACACCTCGACGAGATTCAACATCTGTTTGACATCACTTTTGAGAAGATCAACCAGTGGATGGATACAGTGAACCTACAACTGGCCAAGCAGAAGACCGAAGCAGTGCTTATTACCAGCCGAAAAGAAGTTGAAACAATTAAGATAAATGTCGGTGACCGAGAAATCACATCACTACCTCATATACGATATCTGGGAGTGATGCTTGATGCCCGACTCGACTTCAAGCAGCAAGTGGAACACGTCTGTACGAAAGCGTCAGTAGTGAGAGCTAGTCTCGCACGATTGATGCCGAACGTCGGAGGCCCAAAGCAGAGCAGGAGGCTACTATTGTCATCAGTAGTCACATCGGTGCTCACCTACGGAATATCCATTTGGGCTGACGCACTAGAGGTACAAGATTCATGGAGAAAAGCTGGACCAATATATCGTATGAGTGCCCTACGAGTTGCAAGCGCCTTTCGAAAAATATCAGAGGAAGCAGTGTGTGTCATTTCCGGAACTCTGCCTCTTAGAGTTCTAGTTAAAGAAAGACGTATTTGCTCCTGCCACTAATCAAACCCACCAAGGAAGAATGAACTCTCTACCGACTGTCACCGGCCAACAGTCACCAATGGAGAGGCTCGGCAACAAGATTGATGAGTTAGCCGACTTCATAAAAGACAAAAAGAATCTCCACCATGAGATCAGAAAATTGGTTTCGTCTATTAGTACGGCATATAGGCTGGCCAACAAATCACCAACGAAGTCGGCGTCAACGACTCAAACATCTCCGAGTCTGAACAAAAAATCACAGCCACCTCTGACCACTCCTAAGAAATTACCACAGCAAGGAGATGGCAACAAGAAGAGGCCGCTGTCCACGCCCAGCCCTTCCTCAGATATTGACAAGCCAGCACAGAAAAAGACAGCCCGGGATGATACCTGGACCAAAGTGACTCGGCAAAACAAGAAAAAGAAAGAACAGGAGCCAGTGACTCAAACTGCTACAGCCCAAGACCAGCCAAACAGCGGTGGCTCCAAGAAACCAAGGAGGAAGAAGACAAGAACTAAAGCTGTCCTAGTCCAACCAGCTGAAGGGCGAACATACGCCGATCTCCTGAAGGAAATCAAAGCCAAGGTAAGCCCTGTCGAGACGGGCGTAGACATGAGGTCTATTAAAAAGACGAAACACGGAGGCGTTCTCCTTGAAATGGCTCGAAAGACCGAAGACAGCAAGGCATTCACCGATGCAGTAAGGGCAGCCACTGCAAACATCGGCACAGTCAAGACGCTAACACCAACAACAACGATCGAGATCCTCGACTTAGATGAAATCTCTACCGAGAGCGAAGTCCGTGAAGCACTCAAACGTGAATTCACTGACAACCTGGAGGTCAAACGGGTAAATTTGACAAAGCCCACACCACGAGGTAATCGGGCAGCCTTCTGCGAACTAGACGAGCCCAGTGCGATTAAGGCCCTTGACAAGGCCCGTATACGGATCGGTTTGGTGAACTGTCGTATACGCCCAGTAGTAAAAGTAACACGTTGTTTTAAATGTCTTGGTTATGGACACCAAACACGTCAGTGTGCGGGACCAGACAGAAGCAGGTGCTGCTACAAATGTGGCGGAGAGAACCACAAGGCCGTAAACTGCACGGAGAAGTTAAAATGCTTCCTTTGTGCTTCGGACAAAGATGCCCAGGATAGTCTATGCCATATTTCTGGCACTGGAGCGTGTAAGGCATTCCGCAAAGCACTTGCAGAAGCCATGAAAGGTCAGAAATGACACGCATACTACAAGGCAACCTGAATAGGTGCGCCTTGGCGCAAAACCTGCTGCGCCAGCGTGTTTTCGAAGATAAAATTGACGTCTGCTTTATCTGCGAGCAATATCTAAACATCGTAGGTAAAACATGGTTCGCAGACGAAATGGGCACGGCAGCAATTTGGATTGTGAACACAAAGAACGTTACCGTCAACAACAGCGGAGGTGGAGCAGGTTTTGTCTGGATTCAAACCCCCACAACCTACTTCATGAGCGTCTATCTCTCACCTAACGAAGGGATTAGTGTGTTCCGACAGAAACTCGCAAATATAGAAGATGCGGTCACTAAGTTCGACGGCGAAGTTATCGTAGCCGGAGACTTCAACGCTAAATCGGCTGAGTGGGGCGCTGCTTTCTCCGACACCAGAGGAAACGAGGTCGCTGACGTCGTGGCTAGACTCGACCTCATAGTGCTGAACACCGGGAGCACCACGACCTTTAGAAGACCAGGGTACCAAGAATCCATCCTCAACATCTCATTGGCGACTCCAAGGACTGCCAACATGATTGAAGACTGGACAGTATCCGAAGAATACAGTGGCAGTGATCACCAGTTTGTGACATTCAGCGTTGGATTGGCATTTGCTCCGGTTTCACAACGCGACGTTTCTAAGCGGAAGTGGAATGCCAAAAGGCTTGATCCAGAGGCATTGCAAGCTTCACTCGCACGAAGCTGGTCTATCCTCCAGAACAACCCGACACCGGATACCTGCAGCGAGACGGAAAAGGCAGTGCTAAACACGATGAAAGAAATTACTGCCGCATGTGACGCCTCTATGCCGCGGCTGAAAAACCAGAGCTTCCACAGGCCGGCGTACTGGTGGTCAGCGGACATAGCAGAACTTCGCAAAATATGCCATCAGCTACGTCGCCGAGCAACGAGAGCTACGAAACGCTCCCCAAGCCAGGACTTGTATTCAAAAGAGTACAAGCAGGCCAAAAAGACGCTAAACCGAGCCATTAAAGCAAGTAAAGCGAAACTGTGGAAAGAGATCTACAACGATCTCGACAATGACCTCTGGGGTAAAGCCTACCAAATTGTCGCCAAACGACTTGGAAAGGCTTCACCAGAGGCGCCGAAATCTCCTGCCTTGATGGAGAGCATTGTAACGGAGCTTTTCCCCAAACACCCACCGCGGGAGAAGAAACACTACACTAAGAACAGCGAAGTAACACCCTTCACAACTAAGGAATTACAAGACGCGGCCAAGTCACTCAAAACAGGAAAGGCACCTGGACCTGATGGCATCCTGGCATCGGTGATCAAAACTGTAGCCCTGGAATACCCAGACATACTCCTGAACACCTACAACGCATGCTTGGCAACTGGCACGTTTCCCGTGGTCTGGAAACGGCAGAGATTGGTTCTCTTAGACAAAGGTAAGGGAACCCCCATAACACCTTCGTCGTTTAGACCACTCTGTATGCTGGACATTGCTGGAAAACTGCTCGAGAAGCTCATACAAGGGAGACTTCGCAACGACATAGACCGTGCTGGAGGTTTTGCCGCAAACCAACACGGCTTCCGGAAAGGACGTTCGACAGTCGGAGCGATCAAGAAAGTCATAAAGACAGCGAGAGAAGCATGGACTGGTAGCCTCAAAGCTCGTAAAGTATGTCTTCTCCTCACGCTAGATGTCAAAAACGCATTTAACAGCGCAAATTGGGGAGACATTTTAGACGCTCTGGAGCACAAGTTTGACGCGGAGCCAGAAAATCTGGCACTAGTCGACAACTACCTTGACGATAGAAAGCTAATAGTGGAAACTACTGAAGGCCCACAAGAATACGCCATAACGGCTGGCGTGCCGCAAGGCTCAATAATGGGGCCTGATCTATGGAACGCAGACTACGACGAGCTTCTTGAAATCCCGTTGCCAGAGCAAGTAGAGCTAACAGGCTTTGCAGACGACGTTGCAGCTACGATAGTGGCGGAGCGTGGAAGAGGCCGAACTGCTAGTTCGGGAAACCATCGACACCGTCGAAACTTGGCTCGATAAGCATCACCTGAAACTCGCCAAACAGAAAACCGAGATGGTCGTTTTGACCCGTCAAAAATGGTTTCCAAAACCATTCGCTATGGACATAGGAGGAACAACGCTGATGTCAACAAGGGCCCTGCGGTATCTAGGGGTAATGATAGATGAGAAACTATCTTTCCGTGAACACCTCGACAGTGCATGCAAGAAAGCCAGCAAGACTGTGTCTAGCCTAGCACGAATTATGACCAACACCATGGGACCAAGAACAAAAAAGAGAAGAGTTCTTCTAGAAGCAGTCCACTCGGTACTGCTTTATGGAGCGGAGATATGGGCAGACATATTAAAGCAGAAGACCTACCGGCGAAAGATCGCAGCAGTACAGCGGCGAGGCGCTCTCAGGGTTGCCTGCGCCTACCGCACAGTTTCCGAAGCGGCTGTATTGGTCATTGCAGAAGCCGCGCCCATCGACCTATTAGCGTTCGAAAGAGCAAAACTCTATGCCGCTAAAGACAGTGATGATAACATGAAGGACGCAAGAACAAGGATAAAGGCGGAAAAGCAGCAAGAGTGGCAGGACCGATGGACAACAGGAGAGACGGGCAGATGGACGGCGCGCCTGATCCCAAACATCAACGTCTGGCTCTCTCGGAAGCACGGGGATACGGACTCCTTCCTGACCCAGTTATTGACGGGACATGGGCAGTTCAATGCCTATCTTTTCAAGATGGGTTTGCACAGCACACCAACGTGCAAATACTGCCTGGATAAAATCGACGACGCCGAACACACATTCTTCGAATGTGCTCGATGGAAGGACTACAGAAGAAGCACCGAAGAAATCATAGGCACCAGGCTCTCCCCCTCAAGCCTGGTGACCTATATGATCAAACAAGAGAAAAACTGGTCAGCTGTTGCAGTTTATGCACAGCACCTCCTGAAAGACAAAATCGCAGAAAGGGACCAGTAGCCAGGAGTAGGCGTCGTGAGACGCAGCACGACTGGATTGAAGTAATGCTAACGCTGTTCCAATCCAGTCCTCCCCGTACCATCTAGGGGAGAGGGGAAGAGGAATGTTTTTTTTAGTGGGTAAAAATCTCCACACTACCGACTATCGATATCTGCCGGAAGATGGGCGGCAGAGTTAACGATACCGGTGTCTTTTGAAGATCTTTTTTCGTACCTCTTTACAAAAAAAAAAAAAAAAAAGAAAAAAAAAAAAAAAAAAAGAAAAAAAAGAAAGACGTAACCTCTACCATCGGAAGACGTCAACCACACTAAGTGCTGAAGAACTGAAAATAGAAGAGCGACAGAAAAGCATCGTACGATGGCAATTTCAGTGGGATGCCGCGACAACAGGGAGATGGACACACCGTCTCATACCGAAGATCGACGTTTGGCTAAACCGAAGTCATGGCGAGGTCAATTACTATCTGACGCAGTTGTTGTCAGGACATGGATGTTTTCGGACGTATCTTTACCGCTTCAAGCATGATGATTCACCGGAGTGCCCGTCCTGCCCAGGAATCAATGAAGACGCGGAGCACGTTTTCTTTGAGTGCCCACGATTTTACCCATAGCGAGATGAGCTGGAGATGATCCTAAAGAAGAAAATCCAACCAGAGACAATAGTAGAAGCAATGTTGTCATCAAGAGCCTCCTGGAACGCCATCAGCACATTTGCAACAGAAGTCCTTATAGACTTGCGTTCCATCGAAAGAAGAAGAGCAAATGACAACAACTAGAAGAGAGGTAAAATAACACCTTAGCTACAAGAAGAAAGAGCAGTAGCTAGATCCTCCCCTCACGAAGTAATGCCTAACGGCGGTTTCCATGAGGAATTAGGGGAAAGAGGAAAAGGGGTTTAGGGTTTAGTGGGTAGGAACGCTAGCGTCGAGTTTTAGTATGACACTGCGTCGAGTCGCCACATATCCAGGCCAAACAACTATGCCTAGAATCCGTAAAAAGGATTTCCCCCCCCCCCTTAAAACAAAAAAAAAAACACACACACACACATACACACACACACACACACACACACACACTCACACATACATACGGCCGCACGGACACCATCGCGAGAATAGTCAGGGAAGCTTCCTGTGACCTTAAAACGTCGAGATCTGATGAAAACTCGATTCTCGCAAAACGGGGTAAAGCAATAACTTCCCGATTTTTAAAAATTTTCAATTTTCCTAGCGGGAAGTTAAAAATTGAGCCAAAATTTTAATGTCAATCGAGATTTTTGACGATTTTCAAAAATTTAAAATTTGACAAATTTGGCATTTTTCAAAATTTTTTTCCAAAATATTTTTTTTTAATAGCCCCAAGTGTCCCCTTTCAAACAAACGAAAGGCCATTCCCGTATCTATAATAACGTTCGAGATATTCCAAAAACAAAATTAAAAAACTGAAAAAATAGCGAAATTTTGAATTTGCATATCTTTTGAATAAAATTTTTTAATTTTTTTTCGTCTGGCAGAAGTTCGTTATATGATAAAAGAAAATTTCTGATCAAAATTTATCCAAATCAAAAGGGGTCAATTTCAACTGTAGGTCAATTTGACATGGAATGACCTAACTATATTTTACTATTAAGTCGCAATAACAGTAGTAATCCTGTTGCTGCAACATGACTGCTTCCTGTTGCAGCAGCAGTTAATTTTTTTCCGTGCAGACGATTTATTCAGACAAGTTTTTAAAAGCACTTCTCGAAATTTAATATAATCAGTATTTTTTGAAATATCAATGATTAAAGTAAAAAGTGTCGTTTTCCATCCGACAATCAGTATTTCAGCAACAAATGGTCGTATAGTGATCGCTTGAAAGTATTAAAATTGAATTGATAAGCAAACGAACCTTTGTATTCATTTCATCCGGTAACATTTTCCTATTTTAGTTTTTTCGTGATGTTTTTTTTTGATCACACGATGAGTATCAATGAAAAAAAAAATTTTACCTTGGCTATCGATAAACGGTGCCTGAATGCCAGTATAACTAGATTTGCGTATTGGTATGGATAATTTTCGTCCACAAACGAGGTTGTATTATAACCACACTTTACGATAATCTTTTTCCAGAAGTAAATCATATTTAATGCCTATAAATACACTTATACAGATGATGAAATTAACCAAAATTAATTAAAATCGAATATACTATAGGACATAGCATATATCACGTGTTTCATACAACCAGATTAAGCGAAAGGTTAGATTTCATACAGAAATAAAACAGTGCAAACTTTATTTCAAAAATTGTACTCTCATAGTTTCAACTCGCTTATGATCAAATAATGAATCCAACGATTCAGCAACAACCTTGTATCAATAATCTAAAACCATTTGATGTATTTTTATTATACCTTCAAAGGTATTAAATTTCATGCGTCAACCAAAAAAAAAAAATAAAAAAGTATAAACGAACAGGCATGAGAAATCGATTCTAAACTTTTTCAGCAATTTGGATTGCGGATGACTACTTTTTATGACACAAATAAACTATATTTCACCATAAAAACTATTTAACAATATCAGTAACAGATTGCAGTCAAAGCTATGAAAAATAAGTAAAGCTTTTATCTGAAATATATATCTGATACAAAGCATGCTTTGTCGTTACAATTTACGATAACAACCACAATTTTTTAACAAATCACGACATTTTCATATGCTTTAAGTGAATTAGCTTAGTAACCGTTAATTTGCGATTGCAAAAATATAAGAAATTTGCGATAACAAAATATAAAAAACTGTTACTTGAATATATTCTGCCAACAAGAGACCAATCATCTTGTATTTTATTTATAAAATAAAATCAAACGAATCGACCGATCTTGACAAGATCAGCAGCGTTCGATGCAGTTTTTTAAGCACTCGTAGTTTTCCTTCTACACTGAAAACGATTCAAGAAGAAATTTTTCGTCTCCGATTTCTCTTCAACGCATTACCCGATTTTGATGTGGTTTGCGGCGCTCGACATCATTGCTTGAGTTTAAAAGCTGATTAGGTTATGGAATTGATCGGTAAAGCAGCTCGAAAGTTATTTTGAGAAATCAAGATTTCTAAAAATTTTTTTTTGGTTTTTTGGAATTTCTCAAAATCTATCGCACTGAATTGATTTAAACCTTCAAAAAAGTCTACACGGTGAGAAATTTCCAATGAATTTTACTATGGGCGCATAGTAACACTGGACTGATTGTGTAGTCTGCGCATACCGTTTACTATGGGAACTTAAAAATTTGTACCAGTTTTCTTATAGTTCAGTATTACTATGCGCCCATAGTAAAATTCATTGGAAATTTCTCGAATGATATCGAATGATACCAATCAAGTTCAAATCGATTGA
This sequence comes from Cotesia glomerata, assembly GCF_020080835.1. NCBI lineage: Eukaryota > Metazoa > Arthropoda > Insecta > Hymenoptera > Braconidae > Cotesia > Cotesia glomerata. Next base: position 6,984,055 of record NC_058167.1, read on the forward strand.
GCCGTTCAAGAGTTATAAAGAGTTTACGCACACACACACACACACACACACACACACACACACACGCGCGCGCGCGCGTGCGCTTACATACATATGACGAGACATCCTCGTAAAAGTAGTTAAAACTGCTTCCTAGGACTTCAAAACGTGGAGATCCGATGAAAACTCGATTTTCGAAAACTTGAGTGAAAACAATAACTTGGCATACTAGTAAATTATAATAAGAAAATAAACCAGTTAAATTTTTAGAGCTTAAATTTTACGCACAGTCAATTAATATTTAGTTAAATTTCTCATACATGTACAATAAAATCTTGATTTAATTGCGGAAATAATGTCTCAATTTTTCATGTATCATTAAAAAAAGTAAATAATACAATCTACTAAATTAAATCGAAGTTTTTTATGACAAAATTTATGAAAAAAAAATAATAATACCATGTTTATTATGTTTTATAGCCGCTTATCTTCCAGTTTCAAACACAATGCGTCATTTGTCAGTCGATTGCCAACGATCCGTCGTCACAAAAGTACATCACTTCATAGCCCAGGTACTCATAAGCTAGCTCATCATAATTATCAACGTGGTACCGCTTCACGCACATTTACTGATCTCATCGTTTCTACTGAAAACTTAGGTGAGTCCATTTAAATCTACATATTATAGTCTAAGAGCTAGCAACGTTTTCGAGAGAGAATTTCAGGTAGGCCAGTTTTTAGATATGCTATCTCTCTCACTCCCCCGGACGTCATACGGGCTATCTGGCTGGCGGTAGTGGTTGCGTTCATCAGTGCGCATCCTACCTGTACAGGTAAAATATCGATTTTTCAAATCATTTTAAGAAGTTTTTTTTTTTTTTTATTATTTTTATTGAATTTTTCGCAACATGAATCTATTATTGCCAGATATTTTTATCGTTGTTTAAATTGTGCCAGACGCTAATTTTGAATTAAAAAAAAAATTTTTTTCAAAATATTTCAGTATGGCTGAAATTTTTATATGATGTTATTTAAGTATCTAAAAACCTAAAATTAATTTGCCAAACAATAATTCGATTGTTAAACCTTCAGCCAGACCGATCTAAAAGTGAAAAGTGATTGGGCATGTTGGAAGAGTACAGACAATCACGTGTTAGTTGCGCAAGCGAGATAGACGACAGCAGCTGTTTGTAATCAAGATGGCGTCAGTTTAGTCACATTGGTGTATTCGTTGCTGTTATTTTTAATGTTTTTAACAAAATTGTGTTACAATGGCTAGCGAAAAATTAAAATGTGTTTTTTGTAAAGACAGAAATGGAAAAATAATAACTTTTGTTGAAGATAAATTAAAAAAGTGTAAAGAAGTTCTACAAATACGTGTAAATTTTAAACTGAAATATAATAGTGTACAGTTACCGGAGCAAGTTAATGACACTGATGGATATCACAGTAATTGTTACAGCAGTTTTACAGCTCTAATGACAAAATATCGTAATTTATCTGAAATTAATTTCTCGTCAACAGTAGATCTTCCCAGCACATCTAGTTCAACTTCGTTATCAAATACGGCAGTAGATGTTAGCAAAATCCTGCCAGATAATACGTCTCAGAATTCACAAACAGAAGTTGTTATCCAAGAAATTGACACTTCTAATGCAATTATTGAGCCTGAAAGTGTGGTAAATATAGAAACAAATTCAGGTGTTAAACGAGTTTGTTTTTTTTGTGGAAAAGATCGCAAGCAATCAAAAGGTAAACAACAAACTTTACACTCCTCAAATGATGCAAATATTTATAAAAAAATAGCAGAGTGGATGACAAAATTAAGTAATCAAGAGTTGTTAGACAAAATAGAAAATTTACAGTCAAAAAGTGAAATTATTTTTTATCATCATTCGTGTGAATTGGGATATTTAAATGATTATAATAAAGTTATTGCTGATAATCCACAAACTCCCTGGCATGACAATCGGAGTATCCACCAGTGCATTTTCAACCAAATTGTATCATTAATAGAGGAAGAAGTTATCAACAATAAAAATTGTTTGTTGTTATCTTCTCTTTGTGATACATACAATAATGAATTAAAGCTTCAGTCTCAGTCAGATGTAAATTTAATGACAAATCAAGCCAAATGATTTAATCAATGGTGAATGTACCATTCCTGAAAAATTAGATCGATTTTTTAAAGTATTGATTGGAGGCAAAGATATTCGTCGCAGAAATGGTGTAAACTGTGATCGATTGAGCAACTCAATCGCCTCTGATACTATTTTTTGTGTGACTAATGGTACTATTAAACCATCAAAACAAATAACTCTTGGTATGACTGTTAAAAGTCTTACAAGTAGTAGAAGAATCATTAACATTCTTAATCGTTTTGGACATTGCTGCAACTATACTACACTGGAGGAGCTGGAAACTGAAGCTACTTATTCATCTGTACATCGCTCTGAAATTAGTCCACCTGATATTATTCGGAAATCATCGTTATGCACAGGTGTAGCCTTCGATAACTTTGATAGGTATGTTGATACTCTTAATGGAAAGGAAACTTTGCATGACACCGTTGGTATAATATATCAAAATATTGATAATGATGCTTCTAATGAAAATGATATCGATTGTAGAAGTGATCAGTCCGACATGTTACCACCACCAGCAAAAAGAAGACGAACCTTTGAAGCCATTGTTCCTGAACTTGTTCCAATTTCTGCCCGATTGCAAATGTTAGAACGATTAACACCTATTGAGAACATAGAGCAATCTATTCCGAGTACCTTGCCTTTAGTACAAACTATTGATTTATTACATATGACTTCACTCTTTTTCCACGTGCCAAACACTCCAATGTGGACGGGATTTAATTGTAGAATTATAAAGGATAATACTCCAAAACAAAAAGTATCTTACCTTACTCCAATCAATTTGTCACCAACAGAGACATCAGTAGTGAAGTTGACAATGACACAGGCTCAACAAGTTGGTGTGGAATGTGACCAAAAATACGTCCAAGTAACATATGATTTGGCCATTGCTAAAATAGCTCTCAAAATTCAGGCAACAGAAACCCCAAAATTTGATAATCTCTTCATACATCTTGGCTCATTTCATTTGATGATGGCATTTTTTAAAGCGATTGGAGTATTTATCAATGAGTGTGGATTATCACATATGATGGTTGAAAGTAAGATCATAGCATCAGGCTCCGTGAACGGAATCATTGAAGGCAAACATTTTAATCGTTGTAAACGTCTGCATCCGTTGATGGCTGTAGGTTTGCAAATATTACATTTTGACCAATACTTGAAAACAAAACAAGTCGAACACAATTTTTTAAAAGAACAAATCATTGATGATCTTTTACAATATCAAAATCGTGAAATTTCCCATTCAACTACGACTGCTGAATTATTACCAAATCAAGTATTGTTTCGGCTGCTCTCTTCGTATCAAAAATTCGTAGATAAAACAAGACAAGGTGATCATGGTAAAACTGCTCAGTTCTACATGATCTACATACAACTAGTAAATTATTACATCATTTTATCAAGGAGTATACGCATGGGTGATTTTGAAACGTTTAAGCATGTAATTCCAAAAATCACAAATTTATTTTTTATGTTTAATCAGCCAAACTACGCTCGATGGTGTGTTAAATATTATGAGAATCTGAAGAACGTTGACGAAACACATCCAGGACTTAAAGAGGACTTCAAATCTGGATGTTTTGGAATTAAAAGAACTGATAAACCTTTTTCGAGAATACCAATAGATCTTACGTTGGAACAGACTATAAATGCAGATGCAGCTAAACGTCTCAGCGGTATTGCACATTTTACAAATTCGATAGCTGCACGTCAACGCTGGACAAAAAGCCATAGTATTAGGGCTGCTTTGATTTCCCATGTTCTCGATGTTTGTGGATTAAGACACTTGCAAGACGTTACCGCAGACTTACAACCTAATCGGATTAAAATTTTTGAAAAACAACTTGCTGATTTTATCGATATTTTTGAAAAAAACTGTAATCCGTTTGATCCAGATCTAAACAAAGATAATATTTACAATATAGCTACTGGAAAGCCGGCCTCTCAACATATAGCTGAGTTCCTACTGAACGTCGAAGAAAATGGTGATGAGTTAAGGAAACAGTTCATTACTGAATGTGCTATAGATGAAAATAGATTTGACAAACCGATAAAAAAAAATAAAATACTTAACTTCGCTGAGGCTCCAAAAAAAAAAAAAATTAACTCTCGGAAATAAAGTTATCGAGCTGAGAATGCAACGCGATTTATTTGGGAGAATGTTAGGAATATCGTTAACTCATAAAGTTGATATTGAAAAAGTTTTAACATTTCCACTGACACCAGTGCCAACATCAATGTGCCACGCAGATGGCAGTATTTGTAAAACTGACAAATCTCAATTGCTTAAATTGATTGAGAAGAAAATCGGTGGTAACGTCGATAAGCCACCTTCATCTTTTAATTCAGCTATTTTAGATGGTTTCTTCATGTTACACTTAATGAAAGAAGTACCTGTAACCTTCGATGCTTTATCTAAAAAATTTCTGAGTATGATACTACGATTTAAATCCAATCGTGTCGATATTGTCTTCGATCAATATTTTACACCGTCAATCAAAGATTTTGAGCGTTCACGTCGGGATGAAATAATCAGCCAAGTTACAATCGGGCCCAATCAAATTCGTCCACATAATTTTATAGCTGAACTTAAAAATATATATTTTAAAGAAGCCCTTGTTAATTTTTTTATTGACCATTGGGCTGGTGATGAAATGGCTCCTATCATTAGAGATAAAATAATTTATGTGAACTTCAACAAGTGCTATTCATACCGGGTTGAAAGTAATAAAGTTATTAAAACTGTTGAAGATTCACTGTCTTGCGAAGAACACGAAGAAGCCGATTCTCGAATAATATATCACATTTGCCAAATAAATGTCGATGGTGAAGTTGTGATACGCTGCTCAGACACAGATATTTTAATAATACTTCTTGGTAACATGGATCATTTGAATGCATCACTAAAAATCTGGATAAATTTGGGCGTGGGGAATCATGAGCGATTTATAAGCGTCAATCAAGTGCACGAAATTCTAGGGAATTCTTTATCGAAAGCTCTACCGTGCTTTCATGCACTCACGGGATGCGACTACACACCAGCTTTTTTCCGGAAAGGTAAACTTCGACCTTTTAAACTGTTAGAGCAATCAGAAGAGTATCAATTAGCCTGTCAAAATATTATAACAGATGATGAAGAATTGCTGGATGAGACATTTAAGATCTTAGAAAAGTTTATTTGTCACATTTACGGAGCTCGTGATTCTTGGAACGTCAATGAAGTTCGGTTTCATCTGTTTTCAAACACTTATTGGTCTAAAAAATCAGATGATAATTTTGAAAAAAAATTTCGTAATTTTGATCCATCAAGCCTACCACCATGCAAAGCTGAATTGTATCAGCATTTACTACGAATTCGTTACGTAACAAAGTTTTGGAGAAATGCTCATTTACAACACCCAACATCTCTATCACCTCAAGCTTCTGGCTGGACCATAAATGACGATAAATATGATTTTATCTGGTTTGTTGGAGAGCAGTTACCATCATTAGTTGCCGACATTATCATTAAAGGTAAAAATTGAAAATAAAATACTAATAAATTTCTTTGCCGAAAGATTATAAAATTTTTCATTCTTTTACAGATAATAGCTTATTACAAGACGATGATAATCCAAAAGACGACGATGACAATGAAAATGACAGCAGTGATGAAGATGATGATGATGATAATTATCAAGATGCTTCCGTTTTTTGTGACACAATTATGGATTAAAAAATATAATTTTTGTTTACTTTCATCCTTGAGATTGATTATTACCTTAATTTTGTACAAAAATAAATAATTATTTTAATGCTATGTTAATCCACAATTAATTCAATAGTTTTTAATTCTTTCTCTGTAATTTATTCGACAACTATTCCTAGACCAAGCAAAATGGTACCACATCACTTTTCACTTTTAGATCGGTCTGGCTGAAGGTTTAACAATCGAATTATTGTTTGGCAAATTAATTTTAGGTTTTTAGATACTTAAATAACATCATATAAAAATTTCAGCCATACTGAAATATTTTGAAAAAAATTTTTTTTTTAATTCAAAATTAGCGTCTGGCACAATTTAAACAACGATAAAAATATCTGGCAATAATAGATTCATGTTGCGAAAAATTCAATAAAAATAATAAAAAAAAAAAAAAACTTCTTAAAATGATTTGAAAAATCGATATTTTACCTGTACAGGTAGGATGCGCACTGATGAACGCAACCACTACCGCCAGCCAGATAGCCCGTATGACGTCCGGGGGAGTGAGAGAGAGCATATCTAAAAACTGGCCTACCTGAAATGCTTGTTTTCCCGACGTTGCTAGCTCTCGTACTATTAATTTTAGATTTCAATAAATTATCTGATTGAAGTATTAGCACATTAAAATTCTTTTTATCTCTGCACGTCGATAAAAATTTAGATTTGCATTGATAAATTGAATAAATATATTACCTGTCGTGATGTAGGTCCGTTAATGTTGATAGGATTAAATCATAATCATGGGATTTTGTGCAACGATGGGAATGAAGCCGGAAAAAACCTAAATCCAAGTTATTCCGAGGACTCAGTAACTGAAACAGCGTTGTCGAAGAAAAATTCAGATGGTAAGTACCATTATGTTTATCCTAGATATCATAGATTGTGAATTATTACGAAATCGGATCTATAGATGAAGACGATGAGCCACGAAGGTGTGTCCATTTGACAAAACAGCACAAGACTGCTATTCGAGCCATTCGAAAGGTAAGTTCAGTACGTTAGTACTTTTTTTATATATCATTTAAAATATGTTATTTATGCGAAATTTACATTGTTATTGATTCATTTAATTCTATTTGAGGATGACACAAAATTTCGGTTATTTTTTTCTTCTATAAAAATATGTTAATTTATGAATTAACTCGATTTTTTTCGGGATTTAAAGGATCGTTCTGGTTTAGATGCTCGAAAATAAGGCTGTGTGACGTTCAGAAGGACGCATACCAGTCCCTTAGAAAAACTAAAAGTTAGGCGTTTAAGCCCATTCCCTATGTGATGAGGAATTCGTTGTAAAATGATTGAGTATGTGGGAGATGGGGCCCTTAAATACTTCAAATAATGAATAAGCGGTTTCGAAAAATGATTTTTTAGAATCCTTCAGAGTGGATTAACCCATATCGAAGTTGTAACTTAAAAAGAACATAACTGATACACGAAAATCACTCAACGAACTAAACTGAACTTGACTTGATTCGCGGAAAAAAATAATCACTAACGTTTATCGATTTTTTCGGTGGAGGTTTTCGATAAAATTGATTGAATATACCAAAAATATCGGTTTTACAAATTTTGAAATCAATTGAAAATAAACCGACCTTTTTATATCAAAGTGAAAAACATATTAAAATGTCAGCGTCTGAAATGACATATTTTATCCGTTTTTCTGGATTAACGCTAGGTGACTTGATACCTGAATCCCACACTGAAAAAATATATATGCGCATATATGCTGACAAAAATACATATACGTCGCACATATAAAATATAAACGCCACATACTTTTTTTTTGCCCCCGTATATGCGGCATATATTTTTTTTCAGTACGGGAATCCCATGAAGTTTGAAAGATTTATTTGAAATTACGTCATATAGTTGACATTGTAAGGGCTCCAAAATTACTGATCATTTATGTACCTGAAGTTCAAAACGTTGTATACAACAAAAAAATTAAGAAAAAAAAAAAAATATTGAAAATTCTAAAAGAATCTTTAGAAATGCTTCTAAAGGACTGCTATACATTTATGAAGTAAATAACTCCACCGGAAGCCACCCTCTCACCCCTTATTGCCTAGTCATTATGAAAAATTTGGAAAAATTATTTCCGGTCAGATTATAATTATGAAACTCATTAATTACTTTTATTTGAAGTAAGAAAAACCACCAAAAAAATTTAAAGTGTATAACTTTACCGAAAGCATCCCCACTCACCCCCCATTGGTTCCCCCTTAGAAAAATTAAAAAAAAAATATTTCCGTTATGATTATATTTCTGAAACTCATTATATACTTTCAATTGAGGTCAGAAAAATCACCAAATAAAATTGAAGTATATAACTTCACCGGAAGCAATTCTTATCATCCCTTAATGGCTACCTGTTCTTAAAAATTTTGAGAAAAAAATTATTTCCGGTGGGATTATATCTCTGAAACCCATAATATACTTTCATTAGACGTCAAAAGAGCTGGAAAAAAAATTGAAGTGTATAACTTCACCGGAAGCAATTCTTTTCATCCCTTAATGGCTACCCGTTCTTAAAAAATTTTGACAAAAAAATTATTTCCGGTTTGATTATATCTCTGAAACTTATATCATACTTTCATTAGACGTCAAAAGAGCTGGAAAAAAAAATTGAAGTGTATAACTTCACCGGAAGCAATTCTTTTCATCCTTTAATGGCTACCTGTTCTTAAAAATTTTGAGAAAAAAATTGAAAAAATTATTTCCAGTATGATTATATCTCTGAAACTTATAATATGCTTTCATTAGACGTCAAAGGAGCTGGAAAAAAAAATTGAAGTGTATAATTTCACCGGAAGCAATTCTTTTCATCCCTTAATGGCTACCTGTTCTTAAAAATTTTGAGAAATAAATTATTTCCGATATGATTATATCTCTGAAACTTATTATATTATTTCATTAGACGTCAGTGGACCTGCAAAAAAAAATTGAAGTGTATAACTTCACCGGAAGCAATTCTTTTCATCCCTTAATGGCTACCCGATCTTAAAAATTTTAAGAAAAAAATTATAAGAAATTATTTCCGGTTGGATTATATCTCTGAAACTCATTATATACTTTTATTTAACGTCAAAGGCCCTGCAAAAAAATTGAAGTGTATAACTTCACCGGAGGCAATTCTTTTCATCCCTTAATGGCTACCCGTTCTTAAAAATTTTGAGAAAAAAATTATTTCCGGTATGATTATATCTTTGAAACTTACTATATTATTTTATTAGACGTCAATGGAGCTGGAAAAAAAAATTGAAGTGCATAACTTCACCGGAAGCAATTCTTTTCATCCCTTAATGGCTACCTGTTCTTAAAAATTTTGAGAAAAAAATTGAAAAAAATTATTTCCGTTATGATTATATTTCTGAAACTTATAATATACTTTCATTAGACGTCAAAGGAGCTAGAAAAAAAAATTGAAGTGTATAATTTCACCGGAAGCAATTCTTTTCATCCCTTAATGGCTACCTGTTCTTAAAAATTTTGAGAAATAAATTATTTCCGATATGATTATATCTCTGAAACTTATTATATTATTTCATTAGACGTCAATGGAGCTGGAAAAAAAAATTGAAGTGTATAACTTAACCGGAAGCAATTCTTTTCATCCCTTAATGGCTACCCGTTCTTAAAAATTTTAAGAAAAAAATGGCAAAAATTATTTCCGGTATGATTATATTTCTGAAACTCATTTATAAATTTTTATTAGATGTCAAAGGACCTGCAAAAAAAATTAGAGTGTATAACTTCACCGGAAGCAATTCTTTTCATCCCTTAATGGCTACCTGTTCATAAAAATTTTGAGAAAAATTATTTCCGGTGTGATTATATTTCTGAAACTTATAATATACTTTCATTAGACGTCAAAGGAGCTAGAAAAAAAAATTGAAGTGTATAATTTCACCGGAAGCAATTCTTTTCATCCCTTAATGGCTACCTGTTCTTAAAAATTTTGAGAAATAAATTATTTCCGATATGATTATATCTCTGAAACTTATTATATTATTTCATTAGACGTCAATGGAGCTGGAAAAAAAAATTGAAGTGTATAACTTAACCGGAAGCAATTCTTTTCATCCCTTAATGGCTACCTGTTCTTAAAAATTTTGAGACAAAAATTGAAAAAAATTATTTCCCGTATGATTATATCTCTGAAACTTATAATATACTTTCATTAGACATCAAAGGAGCTGGAAAAAAAATTGAAGTGTATAACTTAACCGGAAGCAATTCTTTTCATCCCTTAATGGCTACCCGTTCTTAAAAATTTTAAGAAATAAATGGCAAAAATTATTTTCGGTATGATTATATTTCTGAAACTCATTTATAAATTTTTATTAGATGACAATGGACCTGCAAAAAAAAATTGAAGTGTATAACTTCACCGGAGGCAATTCTTTTCATTCCTTAATGTCTACCCGTTCTTAAAGATTTTAAGAAATAAATTGAAAAAAATTATTGCCGGTGTGATTATATCTCTGAAACTTATAATATACTTTCATTAGACGTCAAAGGACCTGCAAAAAAATTGAAATGTATAAGTTCACCGGAGGCAATTCTTTTCATCCCTTAATGGCTACCTTTTCTTAAAAATTTTAAGAAAAAAATTATTTCCGGTATGATTATATCTCTAAAACTTATTATATTATCTCATTAGACGTCAATGGAGCTGGAAAAAAAAATTGAAGTGCATAACTTAACCGGAAGCAATTCTTTTCCCGCATGGAGAAATATATATGTCAAAAATATATGTCGCCTATATAATATATATGCCGCATATATTTACGCAAAAAAAAAATATGTTAACATATATTTTTCACATAGATGCTGACATATATGCAGAGATACATGCTTACATATATGTAGACATATATGTCATACACTGAATAAAAAAATTCTAAGTTTGAGAATTTTTTTACTCAAATCAAGAAAGTTAAATTCTTCAAAATTATTTTCTTGATTCAAGTTAAATTATTTTCTGTGTATCTCTAGACATATATATTGCATTTATATGCACGCATATATGTGAACATATATCTACGCATATATGTGAACATATATTTAGCGCAAAAAACATATATGTGAAAATATATATTTGCATATATTTTTTGCATATATATTTTTCCATGCGGGTTCATCCCTTAATGGCTACCTGTTCTTAAAAATTTTGAGAAAAAAATTGAAAAAAATTATTTCCGTTATGATTATATTTCTGAAACTTATAATATACTTTTATTAGTTAGTTATTTAGTTAGTTATTCATTTTGATGCCAAGGCTATAATGGCCGAATGGCAAATACAAAATTACATATTTAATAATATACAGTACAATAAAAATATACATTATTAGTTTAATTACTTATTTTAGTACTTAAGTATTATTATTATTTCAGTATTGATTTATTAAGTTTTAATTCTTTATTTGTAATTTTATATTATGATTTAACTGAGATGATAACTTAAGACAACGCCAGTCCCATGGCTAAGCGGTATAATGCTTGTCATGCTTGCTTGGGACTGGTGAGGCGTGGGTTCGAATCCCGGTGTGAGCTGAAATTTAATTTTCAGTGAACATCGGTGCTCGTAACTTACGCCGGGCTGTACAGGTTTGGGTTTTTCGATGGTTTCCCCAAGCCCTGTGCTACCGGTGGGGCACAGGCAAATGCGTGCAGTTTCCCCAAAGTCGGCCCATCACCGCATTACTCTCCAGGCTGAAAAAGTATGTAATACCGCCAAACTTATTCTGCCAAACTTAATGTACCGATCAGCCTGGAGTCCCCTTCCGGTCTCGGCCGGACCCCCATCGAGACAGAAGTCTGAAAAGCGGGGTTAAAATAAAAAAAAAAAAAAAAATAACTTAAAACAACGTCTGAGCTTACTCACAAAATTAAAATTACAATACCCTAATTTGTTGTTAACAATTTATATTTTTTAATTATTTCATACAATTTTCTAATAATCTTAAATCTTAAATGATGAATAACTATCATTATATTTTATAATGATTTACTTAATATTAGTGTACAATAATTTAGATATCTAATTTAAACAAGTAGTCAAATAACCTATTCTTAAATGCTTCAAGACTAGTTGCATTTATTATTTCATTTGGCAGTTCTTCCCAGAGACGAATTGCAGTAACAACAAAAGAAGTCTCATAATAAGTTGTACAAAAATTTGGCATTTTAAAATTAATGTTGTTTTTCTTTATTGCTAATCTTTCTGATCTTCTTATATCCGTATCTTCAATGAACAATTCACGCAGATACCTGGGTTTACCAACAAGTAATAATTTATAAAAATAACAGCCTAAGAAATAGATACGACGACTCTTGATGCTAAGCCAACCTAGTTCACGCCTATAAGGTGTTATGTGTTCGTCACGTTTTAAATTATAAATAAATCGGATAGATGAATTTAGGGAGCGTTGTAATTTTTTGTCATTTTCAAAATTTGAGTTTGTTAACACTATAGAACAATAATCGACAAGAGGTAAGATGGTAGCTGACACTAATAATCTTTTGATATCGGTCGTGTAAATGCTCTTTCTTAATTTAAGACTATATAATGCTGAATTTATTTTACTGATTGTTTTTGACGTATGAAGATTCCAAGACAGTGTATTTGTAATGTGAAGTCCCAGACACTTGGCCGACTCTGTAAAGGGAATCGCTATACCATTAACAACAATAGGTGGTAAAAAGTTAAGTTGAATATTTTTTAATTTCCCACTCGAGCCTAAGAGCATAGCTTTTGTCTTTGTTACATTGATTTCTAGACCATTGTCTTTAGCCCAATCAGCAACAGCTTGAGCATCAGTAGTTATTTGTCTGATTGCATCGTACAACTGATAATAATGAAAGTGTAGATAAATGTACTTGTCATCTGCAAATAGTCCGTGTCTTGAATATATGAGCCGTTTTGCAACTGAATTCATGACCAACAGAAACAGAATGGATCCTAAGACTGAGCCTTGAGGTATACCAGACGTAGTTTCTAAGAATTCAATTGGTAAACCATCATCCAAGTTCAAATCCAAGTTCTATCAAAGTGCTCAATATTACTCTCGGGTTTACATAATCAAATGCTTTTGTTAAATCAAAGAGAACTAATAGTGTTAGTTTGCCAGTATTCATACTACTACTAATATCATTTATAAGTTTTAATAAAGCAGATTGTGTGCCATGATGCTTACGGAAGCCTGATTGAAATTTATCTAAATACTCATTATCCTCAAGATAATTTACTAGCTGATTTGCAATAATTCTCTCAAACACTTTACTTAAGTGGGACGTGTTTGCTATTGGGCGAGTATCTGATAATGAGCGTGGTGGTGTAATTTTATTTAAAGGGATGATAAATATTCTTTTCCAAGCCGATGGAAAGACACCTGTTTCTAAAGATTGATTAAAAAGAGCGGTGAGAAATAAAGATATTTGGGGGAAAAAATTTTTAACCATCTAAGGTCTATACCATCGGGACTTTGACCTTTTAATTTTTTTACGGTAATGTGTAGTGCTTTTGTAACATCAACGATGTCTATTTTTGACCAATTAAACGTGGTTTGTACATTACTGGAGTATAAGACAGGTAATGCATTCAGGAATTCAAGATCACCGGATGGATGCTTTCGAACGATATTTGCAAAATATTCATTTAGTTCCACCGGATCAAAATGATTCAAGGGAGTGGATGATGTATTTTTTACAAGACCAAGATGTTTGAGCTTGCTCCACACATTAGTACCACATGGTAAATTTATGAGAGAATTTTTAAGGTAGTTTTCCCGGGCATGATTTAGCTCACATTTTAACTCTTTTCTCTTAGCTTTAAAAAGTATTAACAAATTTGTATCACTTAATCTCTTTGCACGCTTATATAATGCGTTTCGTTCCTTACATTTATTTTTTAACTCTTTAGTTAACCACGGGTTTGGGGATTTAGTGACTTTGCGTATTCTCAAGGGTGCAAATTCGTCTAGTGATGCTAAAACATTATTTGTAAAAATATTAAGTAGTTGATTTGGGTCATCATTTTCTAACGAATCCACACCAATGTTTAGAGAGCACATGAATGAGTTAGCTAGATCATTACTATTTTTATCAGAGAAGGAACGAAATTTTATTTGTTTTTCACAACGCTTCGGTAAATCAAGTAAATATTCACAGAATAAATAATCATGACCATTTATAAATGGCTGAATTGATTTAAAATATGCTCCCTGTTTACATTTATTATCCATAAGAATTACATCTAACCAAGTGTCATTGTTATTGACATGATGTGTCGCTCCATATGGAACACAATGAAGTGATTGTTCTTATATATAAGTTTTTAGGTGGTTTGAAACGTAAGAAGAACTAAGCAAATCACAGTTTAAATCCCCTGTAATAATAAAGTTCTTAAACTGGATTGCGTATTTGTTAAAAATATCAAAAAATTCATGTAAGAGATTTCCTGCTGGTCTTTGATAAATGACAGATAGTAGTAGATGGACACCAGGCGGCGAGATAATATCGAGTATGAGATATTCAGGTTGATTTAGATGGTCAGAAATGGAAACGTAAAGAACTTTTGCCTTCAAGGAGTTATGAACCAGACAAGCAACCCCCCCACCTTTCATGAGTCGTCCAGTGTCTGGGTGACTTAAATTCCGATCTCTTCTAAAAATAATAAAGTCTTTAAGGTTAAATACAGAGTTATCATAAATATCTTTAAGCCAAGTTTCAGTCAATGTAATAATGTGAGGTTGAATTTCAGCAACTAAACTTAAAAATTCTGCTATGTGACTATTTAGATTATTTATATTTAAACTCAACAACTTTAAAGACAGCAATTTTTGAATTTGAGGCTCAGTTAAATCAATAAAACGTTAATCAAGATTGTTTAGATCTGCTTCAGAGCGAATTTTGATTTTTTCAGAAGAATCATCTTTTTTTACAAAAACAAAACCATCTCGCACCCATACATACTTATATTTTAAATCATTTGCTTTGTTTTTTACAATCAGTAATAATTTATAAGTTTCAGGATGTAGAAATTCATTAAGAAAAATGTTACCTCTATAAGAATCACCGACAATAGTTGAAAAGACTTTTTTGATAGGTAAGATTTTTAATTTACGTCTGGATTCTATGATAAAATCACGGATTTGAGGTGACTTAAGTTTAAGTACATAAGAATGCGAGATAGGTTTATTTCTATCATTATTTACGTTAGCATTTCTGTTACTACTAGTAGAATTTGATTTCTTATCTATTTTACGCATACTTAATATATCTTGTTTCAAATTAGTAATGTTTAGCACTTCGAAAACTTTATCAGCAATGTCTGAAGGTGATAATTCCGTTGCCACTGGTTCTGGAACGCCGGAGATGATTAGTTCTGATGTTTGTTGAACGACGGTCGAGGAAGTCATCAATGTCTGCGACGTTATTGCCGCAATTTTTCCAGATAAAGCTTGCGAATTTGCTATAGTTTCATCTTCAAGCTTTTCAACTTTGGATTTCAATTCTTTTATTGTTTTTGAATTTTTAGTTAAATCCGAGGTTAATTTGTCTACTTGGTCTTTTGTCTCAGATTGTTTACCATGCAAATCATCAAGACGCTTATTTATATTATCAAACTTTGTAGATAATTCATTGAATTTCTTTGTAATATTAGGTATTTCAGAAAGCGACTGAGAATGAGTAGACAAGGTTTTCATCAAAAGTGTTAATTTTTCATCTGTTGATTTATTAAACCAACCATCCGGTAATTCATTTTGCGACTCGCTATTTATTGCTTCAGGATTTGGTATTGTTTGTTTTGCTGATTCAGACATTGTAAGTGTAGATAAAGTTGGAGAATCAAATACTGAGTCACTAGCAGGTGATAGTAAAAATGCTGGTGAAGTAGGAGAGGATGCACTTGGCTTTTGATTTGTTTTTGAGACTAACGCTAGAGAATTTTCTGATGACTTTGCTGATTTAAAGCTTGAAGTTGAAGAGTTATTTGAATTCACAGATTTAAGAGAGCCAAAACGATTGTTTTTTATCTGTGAATATGAGTCAAGCCGTTTCAATAAGTATCCAAACTTATCTCTACAATAACAATCTGATGGTAGTTTGTTTTTGATGAAATCACGCAAACAACTTGGGTGAAATGATTTTCCGCATGTATCACAGGTAAATAGAGTTCTTACACTGTTCTTACATTTAAAGTACTGACATAACAATTTGACAGTTTAAAACGAAACACTCACTTCAGTAGGAAAGTTTTGCTTGTTTATGTAACTGTTGACATAATGATGACTTGTAATTTGTTTACAATTTAGTGCAAGGCTGATTTGACAGCTACACTGGTGAGAAATTAATATGTGACACTCACACTATTTAGTCACTAATACAGTAATGTATAGCATGAAATTATAGTTTACACAGAATATCAACATCAACTGTTGACTATGGACAGCAATGTGCGTAGGCGATGCGCTGAGAAATGGTAAAACTTAACCTCATATCACTCACAACAATTTTCACAATGTAAGAAATGCAGATATATTAATTATTCAATGATAGAAGGTCTTGATTAATATCTCGAATTATAGAGTAATTTTTTATACACAAGATAATATTTAATGCACTTTAGCTACTTACACTATTATGAGGTTCTAAATAAAAATTCAGAGAGCACTAGATTTAACGTGTTACTATTAGTAC